>NW_028261385.1:140601825-140656825 GCF_051295495.1 Thamnophis sirtalis | reverse complement strand
CTTCCTTACAGGATTAGCCCTGGAAAGTGGAAAAAACAAAAGGAGATTTCTTCCAACAACCGGTTCTCTGAACTACTTAGAAAGTTAACAACTGGTTCTCCCGAATAGGTGCGAACTGGCTGAATCCCACCACTGCAGTTGGCATGTGCCCCAATTCTGATCATAGGACTGTCGGGAAGGCCATGCTAAATTGCCCCATTCTGCTGTGGGGAACGCTATGATAGTTGTGTTAGGATTGGTTGTAAGTCATTTTTTTCAATGCCGTTGTAACTTTAAACAGTTGCTAAATGAATAGTTGTAAGTCGAGGACTACTGTAACAAGCAGGGCAATGTAGCACTACTTAAGTGGAGGCCTGCGTCACCTCTGGGGAGAGAATAATCTAGAGAATAGGGGCAACAACAAAGAAGGCAATCTTCCTGGACCCTGTCAGTTGGAATTCTTTAATGGATGGGCTCTGTAACATACTTTCCCATTGGGAAGGGTGGGATGGGCCAATATGATGGGGACAAGATAGTTGCTCAGATAACTTGGCCCCATACCATGTAGGACTTTAACCACCTTGAACTGGACTGATGCAAATCAGCGCCTAATGCAGTTAATGCAGTACAGTGTTACATGTACCATCCCAAAATTGCTCATGTGGCCCTGTTTTGCACCAACTGTAGCTCCTGAATAGTCTTCAAGGGTACCCAGGAGTTGGTTGCTGTCGGTTTGCAATGCGCGCACAAGCACTGTTCAATGTAAATTGTTCTTCTTGCATGTCCAGAACAATTTACAGTGAACTGTGCATGTGCAGTCACTAGAAAATAACATGGTGGTGGCCCAGTGGCAGCGAGGGAACCAGTTCGGAGGTGTGGCAGGCCTGGGTCACTGCTGGTTCTGTGACCCAGGCCTGAATTCCACTACAGTTCAGCAAAACCGGGCCGAACCAGGATCAACCCAACTCTGAGGGTAGCCCATGTATAAACATTGCAATAGTCCATACAAAAGATGACAAGGGTATGAGTGACTGAAACAGAATTAGATGGTGGATTTTGCTATGGGGATAAAATCAGGGGTGCATAAATTAGATTACTTTAGATAGATGGGTAGATGATTAACCGATAGGCTGATAGGTTTATGGATTAAGTTAAAATGCCAGGCTCAATTTCTAAACTCTGAAGAAATTTTGTAAAATCCACATCACCACTTTGTACGCAGTAAAGGACATTATCTGAAATCTATTCAGGAGTATCTCAGAATAAAAGATGTTCAGGAAATTTACATTCTTCCGTCATTTGAGAATGTTAATCACTTTAGTACAAAGGCCATGTATGCTATAGAAATAATATACAGCAACAACATTCAAAAAAAGCAACGTATAGATATCTTCAGTAAGGCCATAAAAAACTCACATCTTATTTTCACACTGCCAGAAAAGTCAGATGAGACTAATGGATCATCTGTGGCTTCCTGAAAACTTATGAGATCTGCATCTCAGTAGGAAATTCCTTTCTGAACCTTAGGAAGCTTCAATTATTAGAATATAATATAACTCGCACAGATTGTTTCTTTCTCTTTGGAGCAAGATCTTTCCCCAGAACAGGCAAGAAAACAAGTGAATGTAAACAAGTAAATAACCCATCAAAGAGATGTTTATGATTATTATGGTTGGTTGAGCAGTCAGCCAGATGTTTAGATTGGATTTGAATTTTTCCCCCTACCTTGTGAATCCTTCCTAAGGACCTGAGATAGCAGATGTTGCTCGATTGTGTTAAAGGTAGCATTGCAGGGTGCAAACTGTGCCTTTTGGCTGATGGTGATATTGTCATATCAATAATGTTTAATTATCATTGTTGTTGTTTGTTGCACAGTCAGCCAGATGTTTACACTGGATTTGGCATTTTTGTTCAGCTATTGAGTCCTTGGGCAGATGTTGTTTGATGGTGTTAAAGTCGTAGGATGTTAGGTATTCCAAGTAAAGCTATTGGTATTATTTTGGATAAATAATTGAAAGCTAGTGCTATTACAATGACTGTATATGTTTTGCAAATTTATCAGGTATGAAGTTTTTTCCTTTATTTTAATCATAGTTTACGGCTACTGCTTCAAGGAATTTTAACAAAGAAATGCAGTGTACACTGTATATATCAGTGGTTGTGTATATCAGTGGTGGGTTCCTATCAGTTCGGACTGATTTGGCCAAATCGGTAGTGGTTTGGCGACCTGGGTTGCTGGAACCAGCAGCGATCCAGGCCTGCCATGCCCCTGAATTGGTTGCCGGTCCCTTCTGCCATCGTGGCATGTTTCTGCACATGTGCAGAACACTTTTCACTGAACTGTGCACACGTAGCAATGTACAGTGTGCGTGCAAAATTTTTGCCCTTGAGCAAAACGCCCTCTCTCAGCAAACTGGTAGTAAACTGGTTAGGAACCCACCACTGGTATATATGTAGATTAAAATAACAATTAGGAGGGCATTGTTGTTTAGCAACATTCTCTTGGTTATAAATACTTTTATGAAGTATACATTCCAGGTTTATAGAGACTTGGTGTATAGCAAACCCTGGATCACTTTGAACAGCTTGCCGGATTTCATGATGATTGGATTATTTTATGGCTAATAAAAGGCAGCTTAAAAATGATACAATATGAGTCCAGGGATGGGTGGCTTTACAAATAAATTAGAACGAGATAGAGGTTACATTTTGTTTTTGCCATTTGAACTTGGACCAAAGGTTCAAGGCTGGTTCCAAGCAGCTGCCACTTTAAAAATGAAAAGGGGTAGAAATGGGGGATTCATTATTACAGGACCAACACCGAAGATTTTCCACTTTGCAATGGTTGACATAAACCTCCTGACTCTTAACATTGTCAGCGCATCATGAAGAATGGCATTTGTTCTGGCTGAATTACTGATAGCCAGAAAGGTTTTGGACTAGGAGTGGGGAAATCCAGATTCGAGTCCCCTGTTAGGCATGAAGGGCAGCTGGGTAACTTTGCGCCACTAAATAGCAATAGCAATAGCAATAGCAATAGCAATAGCAATAGCAATAGCAATAGCAGTTAGACTTATATACTGCTTCATAGGGCTTTCAGCCCTCTCTAAGCGGTTTACAGAGTCAGCATATTGCCCCCAACAACAATCCGGGTCCTCATTTTACCCACCTAAAGGAAGGATGGAAGGCTGAGTCAACCCTGAACCAGTGAGATTTGAACAGCCAAACTGCAGAATTGCAGTCAGCTGAAGTAGCCTGCAGTGCTGCATTTAACCACTGCGCCACCTCGGCTCTAAATCTCTCTCTCTCTCTCTCTCTCCCTCTCTCTCTCTCTCCCTCCCTCCCTCCCTCCCTCCCTCCCTCCCTCTCTCTCTCTCTCTCCAACTCACCTCTCATGATTGAAGCCTTCACTTGTTCATTGTAGGTAAAAAGAGGGTGTGGCTTCATTTAGGTGGTTGCAACCTTTTGTGACAACTCCATACAAAACACAGTACCATTTTTCATCGCTTTCTCTCCCCATCTTCCATCGCTTCCCTCTCCTCCATTTTAATAAGACTAGCCCAATATCTTTAATAATAGTACACCCCTTTTGTGTAGGTAAGTCATTCTTTTTTTCCCCCTGGCATATGCATTATAGGATATATTGGGGATATAGTAAAATCCCAGCCTTGGCTACTCCCTTTGCACGGTAAGATTGCTCTCAAACCCTTGAATAAAATAGCAGGAGGATTGTTTGTGTATACCTTCCCTCGTACACAATCATCCTGTGGAGTGCAACACTCATCTCTATCTTCTTATAGGCTAAAACCTCAATTTCTGTTCCATGCTTGTGACATTGCTGAGTTGCTTGCCTGAGGAAAGTAAACAGAACTGATGAAAGCAGAGATGGATTACCTGGGATGGGTTACTGAGGTGGCGCAGTGGTTAGGGTGCAGTACTACAGGCCACTTCAGCTGACTGTTATCTGCAGTTCAGCGGTTCTAATCTCACCGGCTCAAAGGTTGACTCAGCCTTCCATCCTTCCGAGGTGGGTGAAATGAGGACCCCAGACTGTGGGGGTGATATGCTGACTCTGTAAACCGCTTAGAGAGGGCTGAAAGCCCTATGAAGTGGTATATAAGTCTAACTGCTATTGCTAACTGCTATTGCTATTGCGCTCAGGTTAGAAGCTGTCTCAAATCTTACTTTGAACTGCAGACTTATTGCTAAATGAAACATCTGGCCTATTTTTTTGGGGGGGGGATTCCTCTGCTTTAGGTCTTGTGTTTTGCATGTCTTCTCCAGTGAAAAGTTCTAGAGGACTTGAAAGTGAGCAGGCGTTTGCATCGTGTTGATCCTAATAATCCCATTATTGATTTCAGTTTTTTTAAAAAAAAAAAATATCAGCAGGAGCCGAGGTGGCGCAGTGGTTAGGGTGCAGTAACAGTTGACTGTTATCTGCAGTTCAGCGGTTCTAATCTCACCGGCTCAAGGTTGACTCAGCCTTCCATCCTCCCGAGGTGGGTAAAATGAGGACCCGGATTGTTGGGGGCGATATGCTGACTCTGTAAACCGCTTAGAGAGGGCTGAAAGCCCTATGAAGCGGTATATAAGTCGAACTGCTATTGCTATTGCTATTCCAGATGGGATGATTCAGCCCAATATGACTATTTCAACAACTTTTCATATGCAGGAAGCGTGCAAAGACAGTAGTAGTCTGTTTTCTGGCTTTTTGTAGTAGATAACACAATACCATAAAAAATGCTCGCACCTATTTCTACTTATAGGTAAAGACTCCCACATGAGGCATTCAATAACCAACTTGATATATTCTGTATGTTGTAGCAACATCCGACAGACGTACAAATAGGGCGGGTCTTACAATGTGATGCTGTGATGGGATGATGTTCACATCACTTTGAGCAAGGCATTAGATCCGTGATGGTGAACCTGTGGCAGGCGGAGGCCTCTCTGACAGCACGCAAGCTGTTGCTCCAGCTGAGCTCCACCGCGCATTCGCAGGCGCCTCCCATCCGGCTGATTTTTGGGTCTCTGCAGCATGTGTTGTTCGATCAAAATGCAGTTAAAGCACTATAAAAGCCATCAAAAATATAACTTATATATATCCAACAGGAACAGGAAGTGCCTCACAGGGGCAGAAAGAGGTAAATCCTAGAGAGGCGGGAAATAAATTCCTGAACAATGAAGATGAATGCTAAAGAGAAATAAAGCTGCATACAAGACTGACATAACACCTGTAATAGCGTACACATCAGTGGTTGGATTCAGCCGGTTCACACCTACTCGGGAGAACCGGTTGTTAACTTTCTAAGCAGTTTGGAGAACCGGTTGTTGGAAGAAATCTCCTTTTGTTTTTCTCCACTTTACAGGGCTAATCCTGTAAGGAAGGCAGGAAGGAAACATTCTGGTGTTGTTTCTAGCCTAATCTTTACTGCCCTGCTTACAGAAACTGCCTCTCCGGTGAACCCTTATTACATTGTAAAAGCTGAGGTGAAGCGCCCATCAACCTGAGTGACGTTGAGTTGGCCACGCCTACCCAGTCACATGACAACTGAGCCACGCCTTTCCAGCTGGTCATTAGGGCAGAGAACTGGTTGTTCAATTATTTGAATCCCACCACTGGTACACATGCATGCTCCCCACTAACCTCTTTTTTTGGTCTCAGAAGGCTTCAGGGAGGCCTGCTGGGCCCAAAACAGGGCACTGGGGGGAGGTCACGTTCACATGCATCAGGGGCAGGGCACACGGTGGGGGGGGGGAGTCACACACGCATTGTATTATGAACGTGGGCATGCATATGCATGCTGTCGTGCATGTGCGCACACTTTCGGCACATGAGGACAAAAATATTAGCCATCACTGCACTAGATGATGAAGATGCTTTTTCTGATAAGATTGGTACGCTTATTTTAGAGTCCTTCTTGTCTCTTTACTGGCATTAGTGTCCACTGGAGAACAGTTAGAAGAAGACTAAATCCTTAGCACAGTCAAATGTCTTTGGCAGATTGATTGATTGATTGATTGATTGATTTAGTTTATTTGTATGCCGCCCTTCTCCGGGAGGGACTCAGGGCGGCGAACAACTCGAAAGGGGAAAAGGGGATATAAACACAATACACGTAATTAAAATACACAAGAGTCATACAGCCATACAAGTCGAGAGGGGAGGGGAACTCGTCAACCCCAGGCCTGCCGGCAGAGCCAGGTTTTGATGGCTTTCTGGAAGGCCTGGAGAGAGGTGAGGGTCCGAATCTCCGCGGGGAGTTCATTCCAAAGGGCTGAAGCTGCAACAGAGAAGGCCCTCCCCCGGGTGGTAGCCAGATGGCATTGGCTGGTGGACGGAACCCCGAGGAGGCCGACCCTGTGCGATCTAACGGGTCTATGGGAGGTAATTGGCAGCAGGCGGTCTCTCAAGATTCTGCATGTGGTTTTATACTAGATTAAATTCTATCCTCCTTTAACGATCCCCTTCATATGAGCCAAGGTGGCACAGTGGTTAAATGCAGCACTGCAGGCTACTGCTAGATCAGCAGTTCAGCGGTTCAAATCTCACCGGCTCAGGGTTGACTCAGCCTTCCATCCTTCCGAGGTGGGTAAAATGAGGACCCAGATTGTTGGGGGCAATATGCTGACTCTCTGTAAACCGCTTAGAGAGGGCTGAAAGCCCTATGAAGCGGTATATAAGTCTACTGTAGAAGCGGTATATAAGTCTACTGTAGTTCATATTGCTGCCAGCCACTAGTCCACATTGCACGTTAGTAGTCTTGAAGCACTTAGACCAAGTCAGAACTTCTAAAGATCCGTCATAGCTGATGGGCTGAACTGCTAAAGCAAGATCATGGCACATACCTGAAAGTAAATCAGGAAGACTGTAATGTGCTTGTGGTGGTGGTTCTGTCTGGCAAGAACAAAGAATGCTTATCAACAGGAACTATGCATGTGAAAATCTTGTAGCAATTATGGGTACTTAGAAAGCTGATAAAAAGTAACAAGAATTAGACAACTTGCAGACCTCAGCTAGGAATAGAGATGTCCAGCAACAAATGAAATATCTATTAGATAAAGAGCCGAGGTGGCGCAGTGGTTAGGGTGCAGTACTGCAAGCCACTTCAGCTGACTGTTATCTGCAGTTCAGCGGTTCTAATCTCACCGGCTCAAGGTTGACTCAGCCTTCCGTCCTTCCGAGGTGGGTGAAATGAGGACCCAGACTGTGGGGGCGATATGCTGACTCTGTAAACCGCTTAGAGAGGGCTGAAAGCCCTATGAAGCAGTATATAAGTCTAACTGCTATAGCTATTGCTATTGCTATAACTCCTGGAGCATTCATTAGCCAAGGCTTAGGAATGGGACAGCCGTAGACCAATAGAACAAATTGTAGAATTATTACTACAATGTTTATTAGATGATATTTCTTGTTATTTCACCTTGTCCCGCCTTCTCCTTTAGTGAAAATGTATGAAGTTTTCTTCATCCTTTGTTCTTGGTTCTTGGCTTTTTGACCAGGAATCCTTTTCCTTGGAGTACTCCAATAAAAAGCCATCAGGAAACCTGCCTGCATTTCTGGCATTCATCATTGGCTTTGACACCAGGCTCAGACCCGAATTGGGGACAACATAGCTGTTCGCTGAAATTAATGGCAACTCTTCTGCAGTCTGCAACATGCTGTAGAGAGTGACGCACTTGTGCCAATGGCTGTTTACCCATAATGCTGATAGACACTTTGTTCTTTTGTGTAGGATGTTCACTGGAGGTAGTTTAGGATTTACAAAGCCAACAAAAGCATTTTCTCCCAGAGAATTTAATTTTTAAAGAGCTATTTCCAAATACTATTTTATGCCTTTGTGGATCTAAAAAAAAAAATCTAATTAGGTTGCTCTAGCCTTCAGCGAAATTACTTGAATAATCCCTGTACTCCATTTCTGCATTGGAAAAAAAAATGAGATAGTCTGCACTTAGTATTAGGTCAACGTCTGTTTTGACGAAAGCATTATTCCATTCTATGTGTACTGGAAGACGATGTATCCTGTTATTATGGCAATTGTTTATGTAAACAGTGCTTAATTAAATTAAGTATCCTCACTATTGGCTCTTAATTACTTTACACTTAGGTAAGACCAAGCATCCTTCTTATTATAGGTTCAGTTTGAACTAGAGCCGAGGTGGTGCAGTGGTTAGGGTGCAGTACTGCAGGCCACTTCAACTGACTGCTATCTACAGTTCAGCGGTTCTAATCTCACTGGCTCAAGGTTGACTCAGCCTTCCATCCTTCCGAGGTGGGTAAAATGAGGACCCGGATTGTGGGGGCAATATGCTGACTCTGTAAACCGCTTAGAGAGGGCTGAAAGCCCTATGAAGCGGTATATAAGTCTAACTGCTATTGCTATTGCTACAATATTGAAATTCAGAAGAGACACTAATGTTACAATTGAGAAATGTATGGAATCAATATTCTGTTTAAACTAGCTATAAAACTGACAGTGGCGTATTTCATGAACATGGAAGGATGAGCTAAAGCTGAGTAAAACTAGGACAGGATAGAGTAATACTTATATATTATACTTTGAATGCAGGTAATCATATGTTCAGATAAAACCAGATGATACTGGAAAATTTAATCTAATCCAAAACCAGATCCCCCTCAATTATTTCAGAACAATAGTTTATATTAGAAAAGCAGTTAGAAAATATAAGCTCCCTCCCCCCAGTTTCTCATTCCAATAGAAATAAAAAGTGGGTTCCACCACAAAACCGCGGATGACAAAATCACGGTCGACGAAAGCGCGTATGTGACGTCATCACAGCGCGACGAAAAAGATCGAAAAATGTAAAAATAAAGCGAAAACCTTACCCTAACCCCCCCAAACCTAACCCTAAACCTAACCCTTAACCTAACCCTAAACCTAACCCTAAACCTAACCCTTAACCTAACGAAAAACCTAACGCTAACCCTTAACCTAACGCTAAACGTAACGCTAACGCTCTAAACCTAACCCTAACCCTTAACCTAACCGTAACCCTAACCCTAACCCTAACCCTTACCTTTATGTGAATCGACTTGCTGTAATTTAATTTTTATTTCAATTTTTCGATCTTTTTCGTCGCGCTGTGATGACGTCACATACGCGCTTTCGTCGACCGCGCTTTTGTGGAACGCGGTTTTGACGGGTCACGAAAAAGTGATGTAGATATGAAAAAAAGCTTTCTAGCTTGCAATTCAAATGAATTTTTAAGCTACCTCTCCATAATATACACATAACATTTCTTTTGTTGTTGTTGTTGTTGTTGTTTAAGTTTAATGCCCGAAACTTTTCCTTATGTGACACACCTCTGAAACATAAGCTTTGTTGCTACATCTGTGAGTTTCTCTATATATATGAATGGTCAATATACAAAAATTTAACAAAACAAATAGGAGTTATTTAAAGAGTTATTTAAAATTTTCCTGCTCTGTGACATCTCAGTCAAAATTTCTCTTCTCAGGCTGCATTTATAATTCATCTTGGGGAAAATCCTTCAATTGCTATCAACAACCATCAAGAATATGCTGTGTTAGTTTTCCTTAGTTTCATACTGGAGATTTTTAAATAAAGTTTCTACTACGATACAAATACAATTGGCAATCTTATGTGCTGGAACATTCTGTTCAGTGGTGGGTTTCAAAAATTGTTCGAACCTACTCTGTGGGTGTGGCCTCCTTTGTGGGAGTGGCTTTCCGCCCATGTGACCAGATATGAAGATGTCGACGACACTCGTCAGAACCACTTTAAATTACCTCACACACAACACTGGCATGCATAAGAATAGGATGTAAACTTGTTTTTTAAAAGGCATCTTTTAAAAAAATGGAAAAAATGAAAGGAAAGAGGAAAAGAGGACAATAGCTAGGTAGATAAACTTAATTACATTGGAAAATCAGAAAGACTAATCATTGGGGATAAATCATCTTGGAGAAAATCTATCTATGTGGTTGCTAAGGGTTAAAAAGCCATTATCAATGAGAAGAGAAATAAAAAGCTGGTTTCTATTGCCATACATAAGAGACCAATTCAAACTGTACCTAATTACTAAATGAAGATTGTGGCCTAATTATCATCTCCCAGAAGCAACAGTTTTATCGTTAAAAACTGTATGCAACAACCAAGGCCTTTGATATTATTAAACAAAGTTCTCCTTGCATCCTGATTTTTTTAAAAAAACAAAAGACAAATCTACTTTTTTTCTTCCTAAGATCCTCTAAATAGCATGCTAGGTAATTGTTCAGGAGCCATAAAGAAACTTACATTTGTTGCCATCTTCTCTGTAAATTGTTTAACCCAAGCAAGCTTTCCGTCTTGAATTATGCAGCTGCACGGATATTTCCCCCCCCCTCTCCCTTCAGAAATGCATATTTAGATTTGTCTTGTATGTTTTGGTCTCAGCATTATGTCAACAAGATCTCATTTTGTTAGAAGAATTTAGAAGAACCTATATAGAACATCATACTTCCCTGTAATTATAGCTTTTGAGTTATAGGTCAGATTGTGTGCGAAAAGACATAGACAAAATGCCTGTGTCAAGTAAGACTTGATTTTCCTTAAACTATTTTTGAAATCTATTTGATCTGTCTATTTTCTATGGAGTTTTTGCATATACCATTTTAAAGCATTCTTGCCATGTTCAGAACACACACATGGTTTCTCTGACCTGAGCTCTCCAACTCTGGCTTCTGAATACCTGAATATGAGAGGAGGACTTTCATCTGTCTTGACTCTGGTTCACGTCTGTAGAGAGCACACCTCAGAGGACACATACTTTGCATGTCGAAGATCCAAAATCTAGATCAGAAGATTCACAAGCCTCCACTTAAAATGGGGGAGTTTTTCATGACATGTTTTATCAGGTTTTATAAACAAGATCCAAACCCTTCCATTGTAATTTGTAATTGTAATTTAATAAATTTATATGCTGCCCAATCCCGTAGGACTCCGGGCGGCTTACAATATACAAGACTAAAAAGATAAAAAGTTAAAAATAGGGAAAGAGAAAACAGATTTAACAGCAACACACCATACACTCAATCTGGGTGGGGCTGGACCTCGTTCATGAAGACAACAGCCCCAGGCCTGCCGGAGTAGCCAGGTTTTAGTGGCTTTTCGGAAGGCCGAGAGAGGGGGAAGGATCCAGATCTCCAGATCGTTCCACAGGGCCGGAGCAACTACAGAGAAGACCCTCCCCCAAGGGGTCATCAGCCGGCATTGTCCGGTCGATGGCACCCGGAGAAGGCCCAACCTGTGAGATCTTATCGGCCGTTGGGAGGTATGTGGCAGGAGGCGGTCTCGCAGATATCCGGGTCCTAGGCCATGTTTCCATTGCAAAGTCAGTGAAGCCAAATAAAAAAGAACAAAGGATACATTGTTTCAAGAAGGAAAAAAAACTTCAGGCTTAGGCTTCCAAATGGCAGATTCAATTATTTTTTATGCTTTTTCCTTAAGTATCTTTAGTATGATTTTATAACAAATAGAAGGAGAAATTTGTTAAAGTAAGAAAAAGTTTTAGTTTAAGCCAAAAGAAAAAGTTAAGGTATTAAAAAAAAAATAGAGGAAAAAAGATCAGTCCGTAGACTTCAAGTGGATAAACAGGAAATGTTGCAATCACTTCAATCCACAAAACATTGTTACAAGCAAGAGCAGAAAACTTTCTAAGGCAATCCATTAAGAATTAAATTCACCGCTTTATTCTTACTTAGGGGACTAATTATTATTATTATTATTATTTTTAAAAGGCTTCTTAGGGCAATCTTCTGAAAGTAAAAAAAAACCTCACCAGATGGAACACTTTCATTTCTTCTTTTCCTTCGGGAGCCATCTCTGATTATGTCAGAGATGCCTGTTTGCTGCCGGTTAGAAGCGCTACCCTGGGGTTGATCAGGGACTTTGCGGCGTCCCTGTGACCATGACATGTTGAGGGCTATTTCAGAAGTGGGTGGGAGCAAATGCGTGGGGCAACTTTTTATTTCGTTTTATCAAGGGGAAGCAGCCTGTCTGCATGGTGGACCAACAATGGCCTATGCCAGGGGTGTCAAACTGGCAAACATGGGATGTATCATTCCCAGGCCACACCTGTCCCAGTTCTGAGAATGGGAAAAATAAACATAGCAATAGCAATAGCAGTTAGACTTATATACCGCTTCATGGGGCTTTCAGCCCTCTCTAAGTGGTTTACAGAGTCAGCATATCGCCCCCAACAACAATACGGGTCCTCATTTCACCCACCTCGGAAGGATGGAAGGCTGAGTCAACCTTGAGCCGGTGAGATTAGAACCGCTGAACTGCAGAACTGCAGTCAGCTGAAGTGGCCTGCAGTACTGCACCCTAATCACTGCGCCACCTCGGCTTTATGACAGTTGCAGTATCCCAGGGTCATGTGGCCACCTTTTGCAACCCTCTGACACGCTAAGTCAATGGAGAAGCCAGATTCACTTAACAATCCTATTACTAACTTAACAACTGCCTGTGATTCACTTAACAACGGTGGCAAGAAAGGTGTCATGAACAGGGCCAAAAAAAAAACTGTCTTGCTTAACAACAGATATTTGGAGCTCAATTGTTGTCATAAGTTGAAGACTGCCTGTAGAAACATGTCCAGGAGGTCTTTGGAGATCTACCGTCAAAACTGACCTTCCTGCCCTTTGAACAATCTTCTTCTGTGCATCCCCAATTTGATGGAATTCACTTTCTCAGCAGAGAAGCATCTGGCCTCTACTCACTTGAGGCTTAGGAAATCATTAAGATGCACCTCGTTTGCTAGGCTTTTCTCTGTTAGAGGATTTTTCTCAGAGGAATTCAGTCCACTGTTATTGTTAATCAGCATTATTAATTGCTTATATTCTTTTTTAAAAAAATGTTATGTATCTTGAGTGCCTGCCAGAGCGGAAAGGCAAGATATAAATCAAATAAACGAATAATTTCCAGCCAACCTCCACAAGGGGCTTTTTCAATATAAAACAAAATATGTTAAATTTATTTACTAATATACCCAGTCCCAGATGCGGCAAAGGGCTAGCTATTACAAAATAAAGAATCTCAGTCAATGTCAGATAAGAAACATCTCAAGAAAGAGAAATTTAACTAGTGAATCTTGACAGTTGGGACTCGGGAGGCAGAGAACAGATGGAGGCAGAGCCAGTCAGAGGTGGTATTTACTGGTTCTCCAAACTACTCAAAATATCTACTACCGGTTCTTCAGAACTGGTCAGAACCTGCTGAATACCACCTTAGATTCAAACAGACAAGAACCTACCACATAACACCCTAGACTTAAGACTTGTCGATAAGAAAGTCAAAAATGACTGAATAGAGGATGTGGCAGTACTTGGAGAAGAGAAAGAGCTGGAGGAGATAACAAAATGCAAAGACCTACAAATAGAAATTGAACGACCATGGCAAAAGAAAGCAAAGGTAATGCCAATAGTAATAGGCAACTTGGGTTGCAATCCTAAAACTACTGAAACTTTATTCCTAGCAGCATTGACCAAATCACCACCATTCAATGGCAAAAGGCAGCTTTGCTGGGAATAGATTACATCCTGTGACAATATCTCTAATACCATCAAAAATCAACATCTCCCTATACCAGGTCCTTGGAAAGGACTTGGTGGGTGTGGATAAACCTACAAAATCCAGTCTAAGCATATGGCTGACTCTGTAGCAAACCATAATAATAAGCTCTAATAGTTTCCCTTGTAATCATACATGGTATTGTTTTGCTATTTTATGAATAGTTAACTTTTGGCCACATGATCAGTGTTTAATTTTCCTTAAAACATTGTCAACTAAAGGTGTGAAATTTATAATAGCAATAGCAGTTAGACTTATATACCACTTCATAGGGCTTTCAGCCCTCTCTAAGCGGTTTACAGAGTCAGCATATCGCCCCCACAGTCTGGGTCCTCATTTCACCCACCTTGGAAGGATGGAAGGCTGAGTCAACCTTGAGCCGGTGGGATTAGAACCGCTGAACTGCAGATAACAGTCAGCTGAAGTGGCCTGCAGTACTGCACCCTAACCACTGCGCCACCTCGGCTCTGTATCAAGCAGATAAATGTACTACACCAAACCTACCAGTTTTGCATACCTGTGTGTTCAAATGTGTAAGCCTGTTCTGGCCAATGGTTTGCAGTGGTCTGCATTTAAAAGCAGTTTATTGTCATGCATAATTTTCCTTGATACGGCTTTCCTAAACTACTGTATGTCCCAGATGTATTTTTCTAATGTCACATTTCTACTGCATGCATTTTTGTTCATTATTTTGACCAAAATCTACATTGCAAAATTCAGGCAAACGTGCAATTTTTGCACATTAAAAGATAACTACTGGTACTTCCATTCTGACATTAGTCCAGGAACTACAGTAATCAGTTTAATTATCTTGAACATGCAAAATTAATGAATTTTCCCTACGCCAGTGGAAAACCTTGTACGGTATCAAAACATCTGTAGGATCTTTAATTTGCAGACAAACAATCCTATTCATTCATTGAACTTATAGAAAAATTTTCTCATTATTTGCAAGGGGGAAATACCCCTGGAGTAAGAAACTGGATCAACATTATAACCTTTTGGATGCTGCTCTAAATATTGCAGAATTGCACCCTAAATATAACTGCAAGATATCTTGCTAAGTGAACTTTTGCTTCCCAGTTGATGATTTATATCCACATTAGACTGTAGACAAATCACTTCTGTACATATGTATGTACGTACATACGTCGGGGGTGGGTTCCTGCCAGTTCTAACCTCTTCTGTAGAAGAGGTTCCACAAATCTACAGTGCCGTTTAGAACCGGTTCCAGATCCCTCCCCCCTGCCCATCCGCACATCATCAAGATGAAGAGCGAGAGGAGGAATTTTGGGAGTTGAAGTCCACAAGTCTTAAAGCTGTCAAGTTTGAACACCCCTTGGTTTTTTTTCTAAAGGGTTAGGGGTGCAAGGGTCTTGTAACTTGACAGCTTTAAGACTTGCATGCTTCAAATGCCAGAGTTTCTGAGCCAACATTTTGGTTGCTAAGCAAGAGCGTTGTTAAGTGAGTTTCACCACATTTTACAAGTTGTCCATGCCCACCCAGTCACATGGCCGGCAAGCCACTCCCACATGCTCACATGGCCAGCAAGCCACTCCCACTCGGTCACATGGCTGGCAAGCCACTCCCACAAAGCAGGCCACACCTACAGAAGAGGTTCTAAAAAAAATTGAAACCTATCACTGACGTACGTACATACACACACACCAGTGGTGGGTTTCAAAATTTTTTAGAACCTCTTCTGTAGGTGAGGCCTGCTTTGTGGGTGTGGCTTGCCAGCGATGCGACCATGTGGGAGTGGCTATCCACCAAGTGTAGGGCCTAGGGGCTGCTGTTACTTAATTTGGGAGTGAGGCATCCTTAACTAAGCAACCAACATGGACAATTTTCCCCACTGACCCTGTGGCTACTCCATAGAAGTGATTCTAGCGATATGGAAAACATGGCAGAATTCATATTGTGGGCTCCTGGAAGCTTTCTTGCAGATGTTTCATTACCAAACAAGGTAACATCATCAGTGCAATCCTGAGCTACAAATATTCTTTCCGATACCGAATTGCTTGAAAACTACATCAGGATTCACCTCATGCAACCTGTTGAGGGACCAAACAGGGACCCCTTTTTCTGGAAGAGATGCTGGGCCTTGCTCCAGATTGTAAAATTAACAACCTGTTGCAGTGAATCAGATTGAACTAGAAAACAACCCTGCTGAGTTTTAGGAGAGAAAACAATCGCTGAAAACCATTTGGGGGCAAATTAAGTACTATTATAAATATGGGGAAAGAAGCAAAAGGAGTCAAATCTCTGTTATGGGAATGCGATCGTTTCTTTAAAACTTACTTGTTGAAAAATATTGGGAGGAATAAAAAGTAAGCTGAAAGATTTAGCATTCTCATTTCCTACTACCGATTCGCATAGCCGGCATCCCACATTGATCTTTCAAAATAAATCCTTAAGTGCCATCCCACATTTAATTAGACAGTCATTCATTTTGATTATTTAGATTAGATAATATGTTTAGATGTTGCCGGAGCATGTAGAGCATCATCTGAACGCTGAGTAATATGATGCCATTGGTCGGTGCTATTATTATCTTATTCACATTAGCTAAATGCATCGCTTCAGTGTTTGCAGCAAAATCTGACAGGGGAAATGATTGAGTGCAGAATTAGCACAATGACATTTAATGGGAAAGAGGAACAAATAAGTACACAGGATGAGTTTTCGTCTGGAATTCTTAAAGGATTTTGGTGTGATGTTGCTGGGCCTTCCACATCATCAGAGGGAACTGGCAAATTAAAGAGGGAAAGGACAAATTAAATGTTCAGGAGGAGCATCCTGACCAGTGGTGGGTTTCAAAAATTGTTCAAACCTACTCTGTGGGTGTGGCCTCCTTTGTGGGAGTGGCTTGCCACCCATGTGACCGGATGGGTGTGGCTTTGCCGCCCATGTGACCGGATATGAAGATGCCGACGACACTTGTCAGAACCACCTTAAATTACCTCACACACAGCACTGGCATGCATAAGAATATGATGTAAACTTGTTTTTTAAAAGGCATCTTTGGTTTGCGTTAAAACAACTTCAACACACGCAATGTTCTGATTGCACCACAAACGCAGTAGTCACCCTTACCTTCCACAGAGGCACTGAGTTTTATAAATATGAGCATGATAGTGTAGAATAATCACATCCAAGGACCAGTGGTGGGTTTCAAAAACTTTTGGAAACCTCTTCTGTAGGTGTGGCCTGCTTTCCGGGTCCTCTGATCCTGACCAGCTCAAGGTTGACTCGGCCTTCTATCCTTCCGAAGTGTGTAAAATGAGGAGCCAGATTTTGAGGGGCAATAGGCTGACTCTGTAAACCACTTAGAAAGGGCTGTAAAGTACTGTGAAGTGGTATGTAAATCTAAGTGCTATTGTTATTCTTCTAAGATTCTCTGCCTTCTCTAGGCTCCATAAACCTTCCAACTCCTGCAGAGAGGATGCTTTCCTATTCACATGGCAATCTTCTAAAATACTGTGTTTTGGAACAACCCACAGTCTTTCTTGAGATTTCTTACAAGAGGGAGGGAATTTATTATTTGGGAGCGGAATAGGATAATTTGCCGCAGCCAATTCACGGTAGCCAACTTGTCATGGCCAACTCCCATGGCCAACTCACTGCAAGACAACTCCCCATGGCCATCTCTTCATGGGACAGCTCATGCAGGATAATTTGACAATTCTATTTAATTATTTAAAAATAAATAAAACAGGTGGCGCAGTGGGTAGAGTGCAGTACTGCAGGCTACTTCAGCTGACTGTTATCTGCAGTTCGGCGGTTCCAATCTCACCGTCTCAAGGTTGACTCAGCCTTCCATCCTTCCGAGGTGGGTAAAATGAGGACCTGGATTGTTGGGGGCGATATGCTGACTCTGTAAACCGCTTAGAGAGGGCTGAAAGCCCTATGAAGCGGTATATAAGTCTAACTGCTATTGCTATTGCTATTGTTACATTATTTAAATGTTTGTCATTCACATTACCTTCTGCCCTCTCTAAACCACTTAGAGAGGACTGTAAAGCATTGTGAAGCATTATATAAATCTAAGTGCTGTTGCTACCGAGACCTGGAGCCTTGTTAATCATGCATGCATATTGCCACGTTTTGTCTCACAGGATCCACACAGCAATCAACTTATGCACTATTGTCCGGAATCAGCCATCAGTAGTCAATGTAAAATCTCTTATGTGGCACAAAAAGAGCAAATTCTGCATCATGTCAACCCAGTGCTGCTTTCATCTTTTCCCCTCATTTGCTCACCTTGAGGCTTCTATTTGGAGGTATCCCCAGTTTGAAAACTTGCCCAGTTTAAACCCACTACTACACAAAGGGGGGGTCATCTGAGACTTGAATCTGTCCTTCCAAGTAGCCATAAAACAGACAGATCACCTAGGCAGTGTCTTCTCGGCAGTTGCTTAATATTACAAAAATACACAGCATATTTCACTTGGTTTCAATTAGAATGAGTAATTAATTCAGCTGAAGGTCAAGTCTATTTTTATGGTGCTTATTCCATTAAACAAAACTAGTGTAGGCATCAAAACAGAACCAAACTTAATTAAAAAGTACTTTATAAGAGCCTCAGATAACTATTAATAATCAACCAATGAATCCAGTCAACTCAAAATGTAACTTTCAGCAAAAAATATACATCATTTGTCTGACACTGAATCGGAATCTAATGAGTGTGACTTCTATGATAATAGAACACTGACATATTATCATGCTGGACTGTGTTGAAGAGAATCTAATATATATATACATTTTTACATTTTTAGATTTTTACAACCCCTGGTAAGCCCCAATTATGGGAGGAAGCTAACAGCTTCCATCATCTGTCAATCGGCTCGTCACAAGAGTCCATCACGACAGAAACCCAATATTTTTACTGTTGCCTTTGTTATATTTGTGTTTTTTTATTTGTGCTGATAAATAAATAAAGGGAGAGTAGTATATATCTATTTCAAGCTATTTAGCTCTCATCAGCTAGCCATACCCTTACTGGGATTTGAACCTGGGCTATATTACATCCTAGGCAGACTTCTTAGGCATTAGGCCACAGGCTCTTATCCGTTATCAGCGATCAGGACACAGCCCAGCCCCCACCCAATCAGTTCAAACCCCCACTGGCAGTTAAAAGGAAGAAACAGCCGAGATCTCACATTACTCCTGGAAACACCAAGCCTGAAGTAGCCTAAAGATGATGAATGAGACTTCGTCAAAACGTCGCCAAGACATCTCCAATTCTACGCAGGAGAAAACCCGAATAACTAGAGACCTACATACTAACACCTGCGAAAACCTCAGAAAACATGGGATTTGAACCTGGGCTATATTACTCTTGTGACGAGCCGATAGACAGATGATGGAAGCAGTTAGCTTCCTCCCATAATTGGGGCTTACCAGGGGTTGTAAAAAATCTAATAGATACCTTTCACCCTGGCTTCGCTGATAACGGATAAGAGCCTGTGGCCTAGTGGCTAAGAAGTTTGCCTAGGATGTAATATAGCCCAGGTTCAAATCCCAGTAAGGGTATGGCTAGCTGATGAGAGCTAAATAGCTTGAAATAGATCTATACTAGTCTCCCTTTATTTATTTATCAGCACAAATAAAACACACACACACACACGTGTGTGTGTGTGTGTGTGTGTTGCATTTGTTGCATTTGTTGCATTTACAAAGGCAACAGTAAAAACATTGGCTTTCTGTCTGGATGGTCTCTTGTGACGAGCTGATAGACAGAGAAACAAAGCAGTCTGCTTCCTCCCATCTTTGGGCATACCAGGGGTTGTGACACTACATACATACATACATACATACATATATACATACATATATACATACATACATACATACTAAACACATAAACACATCAACAAAAACAGACATATGACTTAAAACAACATAGGAACAAGAAGTTCCATCGTATATCATACAGCAGTTCCGTATCGGTTTCTTTGCAGTTAGTGTTTTCCCTTTCTATACATTTCTATCTTGCATTCATGGTCTCCTTATTCGTTATCCATTTTTATGTACAATTCTATATTTATTTACACTTAGCTATTTATAACCAAATATTGTTTATCTATATTGTGCTTTATATTCTTACTGTCATTTATTCTCTTACATACAATTCTAGGTATACATTCACATAGCTATTCTTTTTCTTTGCCATTCTTATACTATTGTTATTCCATTTAAAAGGTTATAGGGTACAGTTTGGATTGCTTCCAAACTGAGAATCTATTATCTAAGAGGACTTCTTGAATTCAAAGGGGGACAGATAAATCTTCAGAATTACAGATCATTTTGTCTGACTCCATTCCTGGGATGGTGTGCACTACTTGAACAGTTAAAGTAAGTTTAATAAGTAACAGCATTTTTTCTCAAATGGACAAAAGCTGGGAAAAAAAAGCCAGGCTATTTTAAGGAGAAGATCTGAAACTTCTTTCACTTTCAAATCACTTTCAAAGCATATGATCCTAGTGATTTATTTGAAATCAGTATAGATTTGTGAAGAACAAATTTGTTGGATTACTGTAATGATTTTATTTTTAAAAAAATGATAACTTGTTTAGTAGAGTGTGGAAAGGTAGGGCATAATATACCTTGATTTTAGTACATGATACATAACAAAGTATAAGATTCTCATTAGTGAACTAGTTTAATATGAGTTAGGTGGAATGTCTAAGTAGATCTACAGCTTACCTGAAAACAGTATTTTAAGAGACTTCAATCTAGATTCCTCATCAAATTGAAGTGACATAGCAAGTGAGGACCAAAGAAACTGGCATTCAGCCCAGAATTTTTCAATATTTTCACCGATTATTTGGATGAAGACATGAATGCAACATTTGGTTTTGCACAAAATTAATGCTCTAATAGGCAAACAAGATTCCAGATGATCTTGGCAATTTAGAAACGTGCATTTAACACAACAGAATGAAATTTAATAACTGCCAAGTTCTTCGCTTTGGAAAAAGTAACAAAAGTAAGTTGGGGGACACCCTTATTGGTTATAATGCATGTGAACTTAATTTTGGAACTGTAACAGTGGTGGGTTTCAAAAAAAATTTAGAACCTCTTCTGTAGGTGTGGCCTGCTTTGTGGGAGTGGCTTGCCAACCATGTGACTGGGTGGGAGTGGCTAGCCAGCCATGTGACTGGGTGGGCGTGGCCAATTTGTAAAATGTGGTGAAACTCACTTAACAACGCTCTTGCTTAGCAACCAAAATGTTGTCTCAGAAACTCTGGCATTTGAAGCACGCAAGTCTTAAGGCTGTCCCTTGCATCCCTAACCCTTTAGAAAAAACCCCGGGGATGTTCTAACTTGACAGCTTTAAGACTTGTGGACTTCAACTCCCAGAATTCCTTCTCTCGCTCTTCATCTTGATGATGTCCGGACGGGCGGGGGGAGGGAGCTGGAACTGGTTCTAAACGGCACGGTAGATTTATGGAACCTCTTCTATAGACTGGCAGGAACCCACCCCTGAACTGTAAATAATCATAAAGAGAATGTGAATCAGCAGTGTAACATAGATGGTAAATAATAAATGCAGTTTAGTCAAGGTCAACAGAATAACCATTCCAAAATACCCCGTTTCCCTGAAAATAAGACCTCTCCAGATAATAAGCCCAATCGGGCTTTTGAGCACATGTGCTAAAATAAGCCCTGCCTGAAAATATTGCAACACAGCAGCAGCCATGAGGTGACCACACTGGCTGCCTCCTGCACCTCAAAAGTAATAAGACCTTCCCAAAAATAAGGCCAAGTGCTTATTTCTAGGGTCAAAAGAAAATAGGACCCTGTCTTATTTTTGGGGAAACATGATAGTTCTACTATAATCTTTGCTGGTCAGATTGTACAGGACTTTAGATGCGGTGTCCATCTCTGGGTATCACACTTTAAGAAAGATTCAGAAGAATTGGAACAGGTATAAAGAACAGCAATGATCTGGGACCTGAGCATGAAATCTTAGAAAGAAAAATTGACAGGGCTAGGTATATTCTGCTTTAAGAAAAGATTTGGATTTGGATTTAACTTTATTTGTATGCCGCCCTTTTCCCTGGGGGGACTCAGGGTGGCTCACAATTCAGGGGGAGGGAAGGACAAAACAAGTTATACACATGAAGACAATACATCGTTAAAAAGCACAACAGTCATACTATTCGGGTGGGGTTAAAGTCTTTAGCCCCAGGCGTGTCAGGACAGCCAGGTTTTAAGGGCTACGCAGAAGGTCTGAAGGGTGGTGAGGGTACGAATCTCCACGGGGAGTTCGTTCCATAGGGTCGGAGCAGCCACCGAGAAGGCCCTCCTCCGGGTAGTTGCCAGTCGACATTGACCGGCTGATGGAATTCGGAGGAGGCCTAATCTATGGGATCTTATTGGCCTAGTGGAGGTAATTGGCAGTAGGCGGTCTCTCAAGATGACTCAGTATGATAAAATGCATCTGAAAGGATGCCATGCAGAAGAGGAAGATCTGTTCTCTATCATTCCAGAATGCAGGACATGAAATAATGAACTCAAGTTACAGAAAACCAGATTGTGGAACTTCCCTAGAACATTAGCGATTTCATTCTGGAAGCAGTTATCAGAGGGGATAGCTTCGCATGTGTTCAGGCAGAAGTAGAGAGACATTTCTAGGGGTGCCTTAATCTGCATGCTTGAACTGAACAAGGAATTGGATCCAGTGCTCTCTGATTCTATGTGGGAAAAACTGGACCTCTCTGTTTGCTAACTGCAGAGTCGAAAGAGGAGGAGAATGCACAGGAAGGCACTGGATCAATCCCTTTTCATAATTGATTGTGCCCAATCTTTAAAAATTATGTATAAATATATTCTTGAATATTTAGATGGATTATTTCTTGTTGTGTATTTTAAACAGGAACAAAATGTAATAAATAATACATGATGCCTCTCTAAAATTGCATACCTTTTCATTTTTCTTCCTTTTGCATAAAATCAATGTTAATGACAACTAGTCTAATCTTCATTATAAACTCATTCAGAATGCTAAAACTGTAATCTTAAATAAGGTTTTTTTTTTTTTTTAGTGTGGATGAAGAAGATGAAATATTTAAAAAGCCTTGAATGCACTGTCAGTTTGAAGCCTTCTTTAAATCCATTTAACTTAAGTTTGGAAAAGGATGAGAAATTTGTTCAGTTTGTATTTTTATGTAAATTTATCCACTTTGCATTCTCTGAACATATGCAGGAGCTGGGACACACAAGAATATCAACATCTGCACTTTTCTGTGATGTAATTTTCAACTTGAATTACACAACAATGACTGCATTACTGATGTGCATAAAATGCATTATAGCAGAGGGAACATGGCTTGGAAAAGGGTACACTGTTGCAAAATTGTATGCAGTGTGAAAACCTTGCAGAAAAGATAAATATGAGTTATCATACATATTTTTGAAAGTATCACAGAAACGGACTGAACCAAATTGAAAGGGCACAGAGAGACAGACAGACAGACAACAGAAAGACAGATAGACAGACACACACACACACACGGACACACACACGGACACGGACACAGGGACACAAACACGGACACACACAGAGAGACAATAAGATTTGCTCATTCCTTGAAATAACTTTCTGCTACCTTCTGTTGTCTTCTAAATCAACTGGGACAATTACTTGAATGGGACATAAAGCCAGGATTGAGTAGCTAAAATATCTTGGAAGAAGGCAATGTCAAATCACAAGAGGTTGACCTTGTCTTGAAGGAGACTCTATCTTTATCCCACTAGTGTTGTTTACAAATTGCAAATAAGAAAGTCAAATTTATATATGTGGGTGGGTGGGTGGGTTTAGGTAGGTACACTGGTGCTTCAAACCAGCAAAAGAAGTCTATAATGGCACTCAATTAGTTGACATATTAGAGACATCAATTAAAGCTAGCAAAGTTGGACAGTTCGAATTAGAGAGAGAGAAAATGGGATTTTTCTTTATGTAGTGCTTCTGTCTTTAGCTTAAGTGGCAGTATCAGAGAATTGGGAGCATACAGCTTTACAAATATGCAGTATATCAGAAGAGACTAGGTTATTTGAATGGGTTCACCGACAAATGCGTGCACGAGAAAAGCGCGCCGACAAAACCGCGGTGAGAAAACCACAACATCAAAATTGCGCCCACAACAGCGCGCCGACAAAAGCGCACTGACAAAAGCGCGTCTTCAAGAAACAACGCGAAAACCATGTAATAACCCTAACGCTAACCTTAACCCTAACCCTAACCCTAACCCTAACCCTAACCCTAACCCTAACCCTAGCCCTAGCCCTAGCCCTAGCCGTAGCCCTAACCCTAACCCTAACCCTTACCTTAACCCTAACCCTAACCCTAACCCTAACCCTAACCCTAACCCTAACCGTGAACCTAACCGTGAACCTAACCGTGAACCTAACCCTAACCCTAACCCTAACCCTAACCCTAACCCTAACCGTGAACCTAACCCTAACCCTAACCCTAACCCTAACCCTAACCCTAACCCTAACCCTAACCCTAACCCTAACCCTAACCCTAACCCTAACCCTAACCCTAGCCGTAGCCCTAACCCTAACCCTAACCCTTACCTTAACCCTAACCCTAACCCTAACCCTAACCCTAACCCTAACCCTAACCCTAACCCTAACCCTAACCCTAACCGTGAACCTAACCCTAACCCTAACCCTAACCCTAACCCTAACCCTAACCCTAACCCTAACCCTAACCCTAACCCTAACCCTAACCCTAACCCTAACCCTAACCCTAACCCTAACCCTAACCCTAACCCTAACCCTTACCTTAACCCTAATCGCGCTTTTGTCGGCGCGGTTTTGTCGGCGCGCTGTTGTGGGTGCGATTTCAACGTCACTGTTTTCTCGGCGCGCTTTTGTCGGCCCGCTTTTGTCGGGTCACGATTTGAATGAATACTCCTATGTGAAAATATGAAGAGCCATCCCTATGCAGAGGCCATCACGTCCCATTTTTGATGCTCTGCATCAAAAGGTCCTGTGTATGCGTGGAGGCGGCACGTGCGCTCACATTTGCGAACTGGTAGCGAAGGTAAATTGATTTCACCCCTGCCCTCAATGATCCGAGATGATCCAATGATCCAAGAGCTGAGGTGGCGCAGTGGTTAAACGCAGCACTGCAGGCTACTTCAGCTGACTGTAGTTCTGCAGTTCGGCTGTTCAAATCTCACCGGCTCAGGGTTGACTCAGCCTTCCATCCTTCCGAGGTGGGTAAAATGAGGACCCGGATTGTTGGGGGCGATATGCTGACTCTGTAAACCGCTTAGAGAGGGCTGAAAGCCCTATGAAGCGGTATATAAGTCTAACTGCTATTGCTATTGATCTGAAAGGAATATGCTAGGAGGAGGAGGAGGAGGAGGAGGAGGAGGAGGAGGAGGAGGAGGAGGAGGAGGAGGAGGAGGAGGAAGAGGAAGAAGAAGGAGAAGGAGAAGGAGAAGGAGAAGGAGAAGGAGAAGGGGAAGGGGAAGGGGAAGGGGAAGGGGAGGAGGAGGAGGAGGAGGAGGAGGAGGAGGAGGAGGAGGAGGAGGAGGAGGAGGAGGAAGAAGAAGAAGAAGACGACTGTGAATCTGGTCCTAATCCAACCCAATACTGTACTTCTTTCTAGCATCAGAGTTAAGCAAGGACTTCGTGGCTATTATTATTTTTACTTGCAAGATATATTTTCTGCAATATTTGGATAACTAATCAATATAGTATAAAGCAGTTGCACTTGTGCAGTAGCTATAAAAGTTGGCAAAGCAGGCTCAAGGTTTCATAATAAAGTTACAGCCAAACCTGGCTATTAAATATTAGCCTCAGCGCAAGGTTTATGAGAGGCGGTGCTGCGGTTGTTTTATGGTAATTGCTTTGGCCATATTCACATTACATGAGCACAATAAATACAACGGCTGATAAAATATGCCAGGCCTATAATGAAACAATGGAGCTCAAATGAGGGAAACTATAAGTGTTCCCGGGCCCATATATAAAGGGTAGCAAGGGATTCAATTAAAGAAAGTCACCGAGTAGGATTTAAGAGGATGGTAAAGACTAATGCAACAGAAGTGGAATGTTTCACATATACTATAAAATAAGGGCATAAAAGAATGCAAAATGACTATGGATTTCTGTAGGAGGAGATTTGCAAGGTAGGGCAAAAAGAGACTTAGCTAAAGGATGGATAGCGTCTACATGCATTCTTTAAAGAAAAGTTGCATTTCAAAAAGGAACCTACAATGTTTCTGAACACAGTACACAAAAACAGATAGCTATGCTTTTTAAATGAAAGCAATCTGTCTGTCTGTCTGTCTGTCTGTCTGTCTATCTATCTATCTATCTATCTATCTATCTATCTATCTATCTATCTATCTATCTATCATCTATCTAGCTCTCCATCCATCCATCATCTATTATCTCTATCACTCTCTGTATAGCTCTATCATTTGCCTATCTATCTCTCTATCTCTTTATCTCTCTATTTATTCAACATCTCTGTTGTCTCTATCTATCACTCTGTATATATCTATCATCCCTCTCCCTCCCTCCCTCCCTCCATCATCTATTAAGAGCCAAGGTGGCGCAGTGGTTAAATGCAGCACTGCAGGCTACTTCAGCTGACTGCAGTTCTGCAGTTCGGCTGTTCAAATCTCACCGGCTCAGGGTTGACTCAGCCTTCCATCCTTCCGAGGTGGGTGAAATCAGGACCCGGATTGTTGTTGGGGGCAATATGCCGACTCTGTAAACCGCTTAGAGACGGCTGAAAGCCCTATGAAGCGGTATATAAGTCTAACTGCTATTGCTATTGCTATTATCTCTATCACTCTGTATATCTCTATCATCCGTCTATCTGTCTGTCTGTCTGTCTGTCTGTCTATCTATCTATCATCCATCCATCCATCCATCCATCCATCCATCCATCCATCCATCCATCCATCCATCCAACATCTCTGTTATCTCTATCACTCTGTATATATCTATCATCTATCTCTCTC
The DNA here is from genome assembly GCF_051295495.1 of Thamnophis sirtalis. Classification (NCBI taxonomy): domain Eukaryota; kingdom Metazoa; phylum Chordata; class Lepidosauria; order Squamata; family Natricidae; genus Thamnophis; species Thamnophis sirtalis. Next base: position 140,630,250 of record NW_028261385.1, on the reverse strand, counting down.
CATCCATCCATCCATCCATCCATCCATCCATCCATCCATCCATCCATCATCTATTATCTCTATTACTCTACCATCTGCATCTATCTATCTATCTATCTATCTATCTATCTATCTATCTATCTATCTATCTATCTATCATCTATCTATCTATCTATCTATCATCTAGCTATCTAGCTATCTAGCTATCTAGCTACCTAGCTATCATCTATTAGCTCTATCACTGTATAATATCACTATCATCTGTATCTATCTATCTATCTATCTATCTATCTATCTATCTATCTATCTATCTATCATCTATCGTCAATCTATCACTCTATCTCAGATTTATGTCAAATAGACCTTAGAGACAGTTGTTTGCAAAAGCTGTACATGATAAAAAATTGAAAATGGGACGTTTAACACATCTTTTTACAAAAACCCATATAAACTAAACAAATGAATCACATGATTCCTCTACAAATATAAAAGTAAAGTGGAATGGATTTATATGGAGCTGCATATCACTGGTATGACAAAAAGAGAGAGAGAGTGCCTTAGAGATCAAAGCATCTGTCCTTGTTATCTGTTTTGAATGACAATGGCTCTCCAGGGACTTTCCCCATCAATTACTATTTGACTCTTTTAAGTGGCCATATCATGGACTGAACGCAGGACCTGATTCATAGAGAAGACCAACTTGTTACAGTATTATTCCATTAATTATCAAGACAATTATTAGGTTGTGTCCCCACCACCTTATGCTACAGAATATGTGACACTCCTATCTCTTGATCTATATTATCCTAAAGTACAGTAGAAGAATAGTTCAAGAGAGGCCTGATTCTATACAGTAAACCTCCACTATTCAAAGGCCACTTCTCAATGATAAATGTTGCATTCAGGAAACCTATTCAGCAAGCAACAGAATTCATACTGTACAGGATCAAAATCAGTGACCACATCTAATTCATTATGTCCTCAGGTCTGAGGAGACCCATATAAAGCACTCTTTGATGAGCCTGCCCTGTTAAGATGTGCTGAAATTTCCACCAAACTTTCTGAATATAACCTTCATTTTAAGCTATTTCCAATGTCCACTTTTTGTACTTTATTTTATCTTTCTTCCCATAAAAAGATGGAGATGGAGAAGATGGAGTTTTCATGACTCTAAAACAAAAACATTTATGAGCAATTCAACATTATTTATTAATATGTTTTTATTCTGTTTCCTGTACAACAATCGCTAGAAGCTGTTTATAAAATAGAAATAGTGTATTTTTTGGAGTATAAGACGCTCCAAAGTATAAGACGCACCTAACTTTTGGGGAGGAAAACAAAGGGAAAAAAGTCGGCCTCTGCCTTACAGCAAACAGTACAGAAGATATAAGAGCCGAGGTGGTGCAGTGGTTAGGGTGCAGTACTGCAGGATACTTCAGCTGACTGCTATCTGCAGTTCAGCGGTTCAAATCTCACCGGCTCAAAGGTTGACTCAGCCTTCCATCCTTCCGAGGTGGGTGAAATGAGGACCTAGATTGTGGGGGCAATATGCTGACACTGTAAACCGCTTAGAGAGGGCTGAAAGCCCTATGAAGCGGTATATAAGTCTAACTGCTATTGCTATTGCTATATACACGGTTCGTGGTGTTACATTTCAGACTATACTTGTACAGGTGCTGTTAAAATTAATGTGACTTTCTGGAAGTATACGTTATCCTCTGCTATTTAAAAGAAGATACCATAGCTCTGGGCCCCTTCAGACCAAGCGTTTATTTTAAAAAGCATTTTCATTTTGTTAAGTGGTCAGGAACAATAATAAAGCAGTCTTTAAAACATAAGTCTAATAATTCGAACATTCTATAGGCATTTATGGTTATTGGCTTACCACTTTGTAGCAAACAACAAACAAGCTGCCTGTTTCAGTTTAGCCTGATTAGAAAAAAAATTCTGCCTCTGCCTCCCAGCAATTTGCCCCTTGCAGCAAACAGACAGTTTCACTTTCAGTTTCAGCATGGGCCTCCCAATGATCAGCTGTTTCTGGCTGCAGGGATTGCCATAGCCTATTGCTGCCTCCGCAAGCCCATTTTCTGTAAGGAGGCAAATTGCTGGGAGGCAGAGGGCAAAGGGTGGGGGCCGGTCGGTGGGTGGGGCTACATTTGGTGTATAAGATGTACCCAGATTTTCACTCTCTTTTAGGGGGGGGGGAGAAAGGTGCGTCTTATACTCTTGTACAAGAGGCTCCTCATTCAAATATGGAAGGAAAATACATTTCAGACCATTGTATAATTGATGGAGAATGGACATCATTCCATATGAATTTTCCCTCTCCATCCTTTGGAATTCTAGCTGCTACTCTGTTGCCAAATTTTGGTAGAGGTCTCGGGAATTTCTTGTTATCACAGACAGTACAACATTAATAATAGAGCCGAGGTGGCGCAGTGGTTAAATGCAGCACTGCAGGCTACTTCAGCTGACTGCAGTTCTGCAGTTCAGCTGTTCAAATCTCACTGGCTCAGGGTTGACTCAGCCTTCCACCCTTCCGAGGTGGGTAAAATGAGGACCCGGATTGTTGGGGGCAATATGCTGACTCTGTAAACCGCTTTGAGAGGGCTGAAAGCCCTATAAAGCGGTATATAAGTCTAACTGCTATTACTATTGCTATACCAGTAACAGCAGCAACAGAGGTTGGTTCCTACCGGTTCAGATCGGTTCGGGTGAGTAGGTAGTAACTCAGCCTGCCATGGCCCTGAACCGGTTCTTTCAGCAGTGGTGCCATTTTGATTTTCGGTTCTCTGCATGTGCAGAACAATCTTCATTGCAAAAATGTATTCTCCCCTCCCCCTTTTCTAACGTTGTGTGCATGCACAGACCTTTTTAGGTGGAAATGTGCACATGCACGGAGTGCACGCTTGGCATGCTTTGAACTGGCAACAATGCCAGCAGCAACCCACCAGTGAGCAGCACCATGTATGAAATCAGAGATACAGGAAATCAATCCGCTTCTGGATTTTGTACTATATATCTTGCACAAGGAAGTACACTGTCTACCCAGTCCCTGATAAGTCTTGTGCACAGTGTCATTAAAAAAGAAAAACAAAAGTCGGGATACTTTCAGACTGTCCTTGAAACCATTAAATTAATGAATTTTGTACACAACCACTGTTTTGATCGACTCTTGAACAATCTACAAGCAGTGCCCTTGTAGCTCAAGGTCAAAACTGTTTTAATATCATTGAAGAAAATTCTGTACGGGGATTTTATATGAGGTTCCTGTCAACCAGGTTAACAAGCTGGCCGCCCCAAAGAACTCTAACTTACGGTAATTCTTTGGTGGGGTTGTAATCTTATCCTCTTTTAAGTTTGCTGGAGCTTTTGGGAAGAGGAACCTCAACTTAATTGACAGGCACCAGGTTGGAGAAAGCTATCTTAATTGGAAATGGTGGGGACGGTTCCACAGAATCGTATTGAACTCAGACCAATTAGTCATCTCCTTCCCTAGAAATTTACTTTTCCAAAGTCTGTTTACCTGGCAGGTTGTTATCAGAAGGGGGAGATGAAATAAGCAGTAAGATACTCTCCTTCAACCAGGCAGAGATGAACCTTAGGTCTGTTATGCTACATTAATATTCATTCTCCAAGGACATCTCTTGCTCAAAATTGCACAATCCGTTTACAAGAGGTTTCAGAAGAGTCATATAACCTCAACATATTCAGAATAACAAAATCTCTGAGGAAAGACAACCACTAAGGGGGAAGAGACCGAAAGAGCCAAGTGTGCCGAGTTGTCCTAGAATGTTGTTGCCATAGAGCGTTCTTGTACCGTACCCCACTGGCCTCACTGGATAGATGGAGTCCCCATTCAACACATTTGAAAGGCAAAAGTTGAAGAAGTTAGAAATAGTTAGCATATTCATTACTATATGGCCTTTCATTAAATAATTAGATAGTAATTTGTGTGTGTAATTTAAATGTTGTTATTTCTTTTTTGTAATGTATTTTGCCACTGGAACAGGACATTTAGGACAATATGCAAACTGAGACACAGAACACTGCCTGCCTGCTTATCTGTCATATATCTATCTATCTATCTATCTATCTATCTATCTATCTATCTATCTATCTATCTATCTATCTATCTATCTATCCATCCATCCAGAGGTGGGTTCCTACTAGTTCGCACCTATTCGGTAGAACCGGTTCGTCAAATCTACTGAACCGGTTAGAAGAGGTTCCACCAGTGGACCCGGAAAGCAGGCCACACCTACAGAAGAGGTTCCAAAAATTTTTGAAACCCACCACTGGTCCTTGGATATGATTATTCTACACTATCATGCTCATATTTATAAAACTCAGTGCCTCTGTGAAAGTTAAGGATGACTACTGCGTTTGTGGTGCAATCAGAACATTGTGTGAGTTGAAGTTATTTTAACGCAAACTAAAGTTGCCTTTTAAAAAACAACTTTACATCATATTCTTATGCAGGCCAAGGCTGTGTGTGAGGTAATTTAAGCTGGTTCTGACAAGTGTCATTGGCATATTCATATCCGGTCACATGGTTGGCAAGCCACTCCCATCCGGTCACATGGACAGCAAGCCACTCCCACAAAGGAGGCCACACCCACAGAGTAGGTTCCAACAATTTTTGAAACCCACCACTGTATCCATCTATCTGTCTGTCTGTCTGTCTGTCTCTCTCTCTCTCTCTCTCTCTCTCTCTCTCTCATCTATCTATCTATCTATCTATCTATCTATCTATCTATCTATCTATCTATCTATCTATCTATCTATCTATCTATCTATCTATCTATCTATCTACAATATCTATCTACCTATCCACCCACCCACCCACCTACCCACCCATCTATCTAATTATCTAGTATGTATCATTTATTCATTCATCTTTCCTGAGTTGCATCAAAGGATAAAGCAGCTTGATCATAACATTTGTCTGCAATGCTTTAAAGAAATTGTTTTTTCTTCTTATTCCTTGGGGGCATCCTATTTCTCTTTTATTCCATGCTTTTTCCATTGCACATGTGTGGTTTGCATTGATTTCAATAGTTTCTACTCATATCAGTAATCATTTCTCGCTTTCATTGATTTCCAGTAGGCATTCTTGTCCTTCTCTTCCCTTAACATATCACTTAATCTAAATTCCCCATGAAAGTGTTTTTTTTTAAAAAAAAACAAGTTTTTCTAATCTCATTCTTTGTTTTCAAAAACAAAAGTCTTTTTGAAATGTAGTTTCTTTGATCAAAGTTCAGAAACATATATTTTATTCTTTTTCTGTCTTTTCTTAGAATTCAGTCAATTGGTGCTTCTCTGTTACAAAATAGATGGTTTGTTTTTTGGGGGCAGTTTTCACAGACCTGCTCCACAGAAATCCATGGAAGAGGTCCCTGATGTCTTCAGTTAAAACAGGCTAAAATTAGGAATGGCCAATGCAGATAGTGTTATGGTAGATGGACAAGAGCCAAGATAATAAAATGTCTTGTTTCCATTTCTTGATTCTTCAGGCAAAGCTTGAAACAAAATATACAAAGTCCATTTTCTCTTAGGAATGAATCAATCAATTTGCTTTCTATAATTTTGGCGGAAGTGGTGCAGTGGTGAGAATCAAATTTTTTTACTACCTGTTCTGTGGGCATGGCTTGGTGGGTGTGGCAAGGGAAAGTTACTATAAAATCTCCATTCCTTCTGCACTCCAGGGGAAGGTTAGTACAAAATCTCCATTCCCTTCTGATCAGCTGGAACTTGGAAGGCAGAGAATAGATGGGGGTGGGGCCATTCAGAGGTGGTATTTACCAGTTCTCTGAACTACTCAACATTTCTGCTACCAGTTCTCCAGAACTGTTCAGAACCTGCTGAATGCCACCTCTGAAGTGGTGGAAATATATATATTTTTTCCCAAATCCATTCTGACCTCCATACGTAGCCATTCGCATTTTTAAAATCCAAAGTTCATTTGAATTTTTAAATCCGCACAAAAATAGTGCATTTGCACAAAAGTACGTCTGCGCATGAACAAAATGTTGTTTTTAAAAAAAAATGTGTTATTATAATTGTTGTTGGCATACGCAGAACCAAAAACCAAGATGGTGGCTCCATAGGAGAACTGGTTTGGGGATGTGGCAGGCCTGGGTCATTGCTGGTTCCAATTTACCCAGGTTGGCAAACCACTACCGGTCTTGCCAAACCCATCCGAACCGGTAGGAACCCACCTCTTATCTATAAATGCATATAGCCCTAGGTTAGAGTTCATTAACACTTTTGGTGGGATTCATTTGATACAGAATGCTGGACTGAAAGGCCCATGGCCTGATCCAGAAAGTCTCTACTTATATCCTCGCAGTACAAAAATAGAAAGAAACAATGCAATCAAAATTCAATATCACCCCCTATGAATTGAACGGGCACACTGATTTTACAGTTCTTTGAATGTTCAAATACACTCAAGGAAAAGGCTTCTCTGCAGCTTGAGTAGCAAAAGGAAACACAGTGATAACTCATGATTCATGAGCCAGCAAATATAAAGGCTCTTATTTCCTTTCCATTAGCAAACTTCACCCTGCCCTCTTCATCATCTCTGACAGAGATAAAATGTGATCACTGACATAGAAAATGGCGAGATACATGCAAGGATTCTTTAGGGCTGCACCTGAAATTTAGAAGTCCAATGGAGTCCTATCTGACCATAATGTCATTTAAAAAAAAAAATCACCCAAAATAACTTATCTTTTAATTTTGTGGGTTTGTGGGTTTTGTTCCTTAAATTACTATTAGGGCTACCTTAACCAAGCTTCCAAAAGAGAGGACTCCCTCTCTCTCTTGACATCCAGGACTTACCAAGACTTTCGCAGTTCAGATGCGGTGGTCATAATTTTAACATGGAACTGAAAAAGTAGGAATATATAGTTAATCAATGTAGTGTGTCAAGAGGTATCGTAGTTAATAGATTCTGGATGGAATTGTGTTGCAGTCCCCAATCTATTTGGTCTTGTTTCTTACTTATTTTGCAGTGTTGTTAAACAGCTCTGCTACATGTACATTGAATGGGTCCTAATCAAGAGTGAAATCTGACAGGTTCTGAAGAACCGGTAGTGGAAATTTTGAGTAGTTCAGAGAACCGGCAAATGCCACCTCTGGCTGGTCCCAGAGTGGGGTGGGAATGGAGACTTTGCAGTATCCTTCTCCTGGAATGGGGTGGGAATAGAGATTTTGCAGTATCCTTCCCCTGCCACGCCCACCAATAGCAATAGCAATAGCAGTTAGACTTATATACTGCTTCATAGGGCTTTCAGCCCTCTCTAAATGGTTTACAGAGTCAGCATATCGCCCCCACAGTCTGGGTCCTCACCCACCTCGGAAGGATGGAAGGCTGAGTCAACCTTGAGCCGGTGAGATTAGAACCGCTGAACTGCAGATAACAGTCAGCTGAAGTGGCCTGCAGTACTGCACCCTAACCACTGCGCCACCTCGGCTCTCACCAAGCCGCATCATGCCCACTAAGCCACGCCCACAGAACCGGTAGTTAAAAAAAATGAATTTCACCACTGGTCCTAATCCTCACCTTACTTCTATGCCCTACTTCTTTCAGTATTCATTGGACATGGATAAGGAAGGAGTTCAAAGAAATCTAATTACACAGAAAAATCCAGTCATTTTTTTCTGTTGCTACCTCTGAAGTAATATATTATGAACCTGGAGAATTGGAGACAAGAAATCTTCTAAGCAGTCATTAGAGATATGTCTCCATGGGGTTGGTAGGGGCAAGAGAGAAAATTGTGTGTGCATTCTCTATTTTTGAGAAATTATTTGCTTCTAGCAAAGAGATATATATATTTTTTTGGCCTCTTTCACAGAATGCATTTTAATTTAAAATTAAAGGTGAGCCATGCTTAATTTAAGAGCACAAGGTGACAAAATTTTATGTGCTTGTGTGGCTTTGATATTAAAATATAATTTCTTACTCTTTAATTGAAGGTCGCCGAAGGTTGTTGGGAGTTGGGCTCCCTATAAATTATATAAATACATACAGAAAAAGTGATATGTGCCAAAAAGGAAAACTGTAATTATCCAGTTTTCACACAGAAATATATTTTTTTTCCCTGAAAGATGATTTCCTAAATGATATGACTCCACAGGATTATTTAAAAAACAAACAAATTAAAAACACTCTTCTGGGTCCAAAGAAATTTTATGTTTAACTTCAATTTGGAGTCATAGAGATTCTTGGGCAAAGAATGTTGCTGAAACAGGAACAATATCTGAATAGGATCTGGTGGGTTTCAAAAAAATTTGGAACATCTTCTGTAGGTGTGGCCTGCTTTCCGGGTCCACTGGTAGAACCTCTTCTAACCGGTTCGGTAGATTTGACAAACCAGTTCTACCGAATAGGTGCGAACTGGTAGGAACCCATCTCTAATCTGGACTAAAAAGATGGTGATAGGGACTCTCTGGGTTCCAGATTTATGTAAGATTGCTCAAATCCTCCAGAGCTAGAAACCCTTATGTGAATGTGAAATTATACCTGTAATCACACTTACTTCAAAGGAAGTCCCATGGAGCTGTGTTGACCTTTTAAGTAGATAGGGTAAAATGTGTTCGTTATTAATGCAATAATTCCCAGAGCTTTTCTTAGCTTACAAAACGAGGGAAAATGTTTAAATTTAGTAAATCAATGTAGTTGATTGCAAGACTGCAAATGTCAAATTAGCACTAAATAGATTATGTTTTTTTTTTAACGGAAATTCACTGCACTATTTAAAATGGAACAAGAGTTCATTAAAGAAACCTAAAAAGTAAGGAAGACAAATTGACTTACTTGTCTGTTTTATATTGGCTACGAACTGTCCCTTTCTGAAGAAATAGTACTTGGAAATAATGAACTAAATACATTTGTTTTGAACCTGGAAGTAGAGACAGAATTATTATGTTTTACCTAACAGTAAAACTAACTAGAAGAATGAGAGAAGTAAAATTAATCTAGATTTGAAGTAGAGCAAGAAGTAATTAGCTTCTGGATGAGGAACTATGATGGACTAGACATCCCTGAAAGGAATGGGAACAACATTGTGGTGGAGATCAGGAGCCAAACAATGAATTTTGGCCAGTGGAGTCTCTTTGTACAAGGAAAGAGCATGAAGTCTTCCATTTGCACTCTGGAAAGTCAATCCTTATGAAGAGACTTCAGGGACTGTGATTTTTGTAGCTGATTCATGAGTTGAGCAGTTGGGAGTTGAGGGATTTCAATGAAGCTCACAGCCGTGATGCAGCCTATATGGACACAAGTTCACAAAAGCCACATTTGTTAAACATTTTCAGATGTAATTAACTGACAGATCAAAAGAGATTTCCCGAGCAGAAAGATAAAAGAAATCTACTTGGCGAGTCAACATTCGTTCTGGATTAAAAAGGAGGGGGGAAAAAAGAATTTCAAATTTCAAAATGTTTGGTGAATAGTTTAATAAAATGTACGTGGGAAGGTTTATAAAGGATAAAGGATAATATAGTTATTTTGAAAAATTACTGTTTGGTGAATGAGGTTTTGGCCAAATTGATTAAAGTAGACAAATGAACTGGACTTTTGTAGGAATTATTTTGTTTACTATTAAAAGAGTACAGAAATTGGTGGGTTTTACAAAGCACTAACCCTAATGCTAAAATAAAAATAAAATAAATGTAACATGAACCAGACTGTGATGCTGATTGCAATTATACAGTATCATTTGAGATGAAAGTATTAAGGGTATGGGATTATAAAATGGGGGGGGGGAGCTTGTCTTTTTCACTTTCCCTTGCAACTGAGGCACTTTTACTATTGGATTAGAAAATTACAATAAGTGGTACAAAACAAAACAAAAACAGAAAAAAGTGGGCTCACTTGAGCATCTTGCAGAGAAGTACACTGGATTTACTTCAGAAAATGTTTGAGGAATTGGGCTATAAATTAGGTAAATCAGTTGATATTAAATTGATTTAATCACTTGATACTAAATTTATACCTTTTGAAAAAAGAATCAAGGAAATCCTTGTAAATAGGTTTCATTGAGACTTCTTTTGAAAAGAGAAAAGAAAAAGAGTTAAGACGTTGAAAAATTCTATAAAACAAGTGATCTCCCCATAACTGGATACAACTTTTCAGGAAAACATTAAAACCCCTCAAGGCACATTACCAAACTTTTTCTTTGATTTGATGCAAAATTCAGGGCTTATTGAAATGGTGATGGAAAAAAATGGGAATTCAAGAGAATACGCTTTCTTTTCTGAAAGAGATAGATCCTTTTCAAGAATAGATATGATTTGAATTTCAAAGACTTTTGTTTACTAAAGGTTCTAGAGATACTACCAAACACTTTTTGGATTAGAATTTGGTACCTTTGGTTTATAAAAGGAAATCCAGTTTTAAAGGTAAAGGTAAATGTTTTCCCTGTACAGTCATGTCTGACTCTAGGACATGGTTCTCATCTCTGTTCCTTGGCCAAGGGACCCAGCATTGTCTGAAGACACTTCCATGGTCATGTGGCCAGCATGACTATATGCGGAGGCAAAGGGAACACTATAACTTTCCCACTGAAGTGGTACCTATTAATCTACTTGCACTTGCATGCTTTCAGATTGCTTATGTGGGTAGGAGCTGGGGCAAGTAACGGGAGCTCATCCCATCATGCAGTGCTCAGGTCTTGAACCTGGGCTTCAGCTTTCCAGCTTGGTGTCTTTAACCACTGAACCATCAGTTCTTTTAGATGGAGACTAATTGAAGTGCTGCTACAGAGGGAAGCAATGGTGAAGGACTGTAAAAATAAATTAGAAGATTTTTAAAAAAATAATGTAGATAAAATAAGATATTATTTTATACAACACAAGGGTGAATTCAAAAAGAGGAGAGGATAGAAAACATATGCTACGTGGGATGAGATAAAGATTAAAAAAATTCCAAAGAAGATAAATATTTCCCAACACAATTAAGTTTTTATAACGAGAGTTACCTATGTTACCAGTAAAAAAATGTAAATAAAAATAACTGTGTAAAGCAAAAAACCATTTTAATTTGCAAGTGTAGAGGACAGCATATAAATTATGAAAAGAAATGATATTTAAAAAACAAGAGCAAGATATTGTATTAAGAGATAGCATGGCTATGCAAATAACATCTCATCTATATTATTCCAACTTGTTTAAAGCAAGTGATATCTCTCTGGAAAAAATAGATAAATACCTAAAGAAACAAAATTTACCAAAGATTACAGAGGAACTGAAACAAATTATGAATGGACCTATAGCAATAAAATAATTTCAGCTTGGATACGTGCAGATCCAAGCTGAAATTCAATGACTATGGCACAAAGCAGCAGTGGTAATTCCAGTGGTAATTGGCACACTGGGTGCTATTCCAAAAGCACTGGAATTACATTTAAAACAGTTAAAAATTGACAAAATCACCCTCAGTCAAATGCAAAAAGCCGCACTGCTTGGATCTACACGCATATTACGAAAATACGTTATGACGTCCTAGGCCTCTCGGTGGGGCCCGACTAGTAACCAATGCCAAATCCGGCGAAACAACTGGCCGCTGTGATACAATTGTATAATAATAATAATAAAGCAACATGAATTTTCTAAGATGCAGAGAAAGCCTTTGACAATTTGAACTGGGCTATCTTATTCAAAGTTTTGGATGATAAGAACTTTGGAGAGAACTTTGTATCTTGGGCAAGATTGATCTATACTTTACAAAGAGCACACATACGGTAGCAGGAATAAAGATTTTAAAAATAAATGTCTAAGCTGAGGGCTTTTGCAAATGACTTGGCATTGATTTTGGAAGATCCTTTAAAGGGAATTGAAACATTAATGGGAAACTAAAAGGGTTTGGTACATTATCATGTTTTAAGATCAACAAACAGAAGACGAAAATGTTAAAAACATGGAAACAGAGGATCAAACAGAACTGATGAATCAAATGGGTTTTAAGATTGAAAGAAAGTAAAAGATCTAGGTATCACTATGACAACTACGAGTTGTATGTTATTTCAAAATAACTAGAAGACATGAAATAAAGTTGGAAAAAATATCTTAACATGGGAGAAACTACAATTGTCATTTCTGGGGTGTATTTCTGTGATAAAATGAATGTCTCACCTAGAATGATGCAGCGTATAAATCAAATAAATAGCTGAAATGGGGAGGGAGTGGGGCAGCTGCTATGTTCAAAGCAAAGTTTACTGGATATCATCAGTGATATCTTAGAGCAAGGGTCTCTAACCTTGGCAACTTTAAGCCTGGAGAACTTCAACTCCCAGAATTCCCCAGTCAGCTGGCTGGGGAATTCTGGGAGTTGAAGTCCTCCAGGCTTAAAGTTGCCAAGGTTGGAGACCCCTGTCTTAGAGTACAAAGTCTTTCACTTTTCTCTTTATTGGGGAATGAAGTGGGACATGCCTTGAAGATATTGGGTGAAGAAGAAAAAGGAAGAGATGCTGAGAGTGCTATTCTGATTGGTTTTCAGACTCCCATGGGGCCATGCAGGTGCAACTCTGAGTCCCAGGCTGGGTGATGTAATCTTCCCAGGTGCCATGTGGTGAGATGGGTAGAGGGCTAATGCTAACTTTATTGGATCTTGGGTGAGGGCATTTGCCTATGAATAGGCCTAGCTGTCTCTTTATCTCTTGTTTAAGTGTGGACATCTGCTGTGGGCTATTGAGGCTGGTGGGGGCTATTAAGAGTGAGTCTTTTTCCTGCTTAAAATCACGTTTCTCCATTTCTCATCCAGGGAAATATAATATTCTGTGTTTTTAACATTTCCTAGTATATTTCATTTTCTTAGGAGAGGGGTGGGTGCTAACTTCCTATTAGCAATTCCTTTGCTAAAAGGAGCCTCCTATAACAACACCTAGTTTTAAACAAAGGGCTTGCTTTTTCTATCTTATTCAGAGAGGACAGGAAAACAAATCAACTTGCAAAGTTTCAAAGAGAGTAGTAAAAAAAGAACTTCTTTTAAAAAGATGCTATATTTTCATGCGTCTCACAGCCAACTTCCCTGGATTTTTCTTCTGGGAAAAAAAAAAGCATATGCTTCGAATCCTTCTCTACTGCTCATCGTCTGCTGAGAATAATTCCATCAATATATTCTGATGTTCCCCCCCCCCCAAAAAAAAACATCTAGGAACTTTTATTTCTATCCTTCAGAAGAGGGTGAAAAAAACTCTCTTAATTTTTCAGAACATTATTAAAAAAAACATCATCTTCACTTTAAATGCCTGCACAGAGGAATCCTCTTTGCCCATTTGTCAAACTCCGTTTAGATTCCCAATGATTTTTAGTGGAATTTGTGAGCCAGCGATCTTACAGGGATTTCTGTACTCTCATGGACTCTCATCATTCATTCCACTATTCAGTAGACCATCTACAGCAGGCAGGTCAAATACATGGCCCATGGGCCAGATCCAGCCCGTGGTAGGCCCAGAGTTGTCCTCCTAGGCTGTCCTGGAGACGGCGAGGGACCGGTCAGTGCTGCTCCAGCCCTGGCTCACTCCAACCCCACCCACCCAGTCAGCTGTGACAATCAGGCCATGCCTACCCCAAGGACAAACAAAACCCTGATATGATCCACAATGGGATTGAGTTTGCTACCCCTGATCTACAGGTAGAAAAGATTATTACATGAAGGAAGGCGGAGGGAATTTATCTCAGTTGATGTCAGAGACCAATAGAGTATTGTAATAAAAAGCCCACTTGATGTTGTTTCTGCCAAAATGGGCAACACCACCAAAGAGCCAAGGGTTTATCGATTTATTTTCCAGTAGGAAAAGGCGTTATCTGTTAATTTAGGGTTTAATCAATGATTGCAAAGTCAATTTTCATTGTGTTTTTGTTCAATTACATCATCTTTTACGTGGAGTGTGCTTACTTTTTCACAGGACTGTTCATTCATACAGACAGCAGATGTTTATTTGGGTGTGTTATTTTCATAAATATAAAGTTTGTGTGAACTTTTACTTAATTACAATTTTAATGGATGTTTGGACTAGCGAGCGATAGCAGAACATTTGGAAAACTGTAAATGTTTGGTTTTAATGGTCTGCGACCATTTCAGTTTGCACAGTAAAATAGTCAGTTGGAACCATTCACATTAACGTTTGAGCTAAATTAATTTCTCTCCCTTCCTAGTTGTGCAGAATGTTAGCTCCTTGGGGACAGCATTCACACGTTATCACATCACAGCAGAGGTGGGTTCCTGCCAGTTCACACCTATTCGGTAGAACCGGTTCATCAAATCTACTGAACCGGTTAGAAGAGGTTCCACCAGTGGACCCGGAAAGCAGGCCACACCTACAGAAGAGGTTCCAAAATTTTTTGAAACCCACCACTGGTCCTTGGATATGATTATTCTACACTATCATGCTCCTATTTATAAATCTCAGTGCCTCTGTGAAAGGTAAGGATGACTACTGCATTTGTGTTGCAATCAGAACATTGTGTGTGTTGAAGTTGTTTTAACGCAAACCAAAGATGCCTTTTAAAAAACAAGTTTACATCATATTCTTATGCATGCCAGTGCTGCGTGTGAGGTAATTTAAGGTGGTTCTGACAAGTGTCGTCGGCATCTTCATATCCGGTCACATGGGTGGCAAGCCACTCCCATCCGGTCACATGGGTGGCATTCCACTCCCACAAAGGAGGCCACACCCACAGAGTAGATTTGAACAATTTTTGAAACCCACCACTGTACCACAGGCATATATCTCTTAGAAAATACAAGGTTTCATAGACAACACAGTATTTCAGATATGCTGACTATCAAGTGTTCTGTGACGAAATGCAGAACAGTTCTGTGGTGCTCACTGGCACTCCTTGCCTTGACTCCAAGAATGAGCACAAGGATTCAGTAAACGTTGTTTAAAAATACTTTATGTCTTATTTCTTGGCTACAGAGAAATATTTGGCTGTCTTAATTATTCTGACCATTAGCTGACGGCATAAATCCTTAAAAACTCTGGAAGTTGCCTTAAATTTAAAACAGTCATTCATTCAGCTGAATTGATTTGTTACCTGTCCGTTTCATTTAGCAGTTCTAGGCTTGATATTTTAAGATTTGGAATCCATCTGGAAATGGCAGTGGAATAATTTGCCATCGAAGAATATTGAAAACAAGGAAACCAAGGAAGATAAAAGACGAACTTGTCTCACATCACATAGTATCTATTCTTAGTACTTAGCTGAAACAATAGTTCTGTCTATTGATGTTTTCCCTTTCTGGATGCTTCAATCTCTTTCTCCCTTGCCTTTTACTTGCTGGATACTTCCTCAACCCTGCAGGGGTTCTATGGGCAAGAGACTCCCAGCCACCAGGACAATCTTAACTTTCCTTTGCTAAATACCAGAGCGGGAAACAGTGGTGAAATTCAATTTTTTTTACTACCGGTTCTGTGGGTGTGGCTTGGTGGGCGCAGCTTGGTGTGTGTGGCAGGGGAAGGATTCTGCAAAATCTCCATTCCCACCTCACTCCAGGGGAAGGTTGAAGAATTTCCATTCCCTTTAGAAATTTAAATAATTATTTTTTATTTTGAATATGTTATAAAGGTATAATGTTATTGGATATATGAAAGTAGATAACAAAAAAATTAACTAAATTTTATAATTAGTAAGTAGTAATTTAGTAATTTATAGATGGTTATGTGAAAAAATAATTTACAAGGGCAATAAGGTATACATATATGTTGGTTTGATGAGAAGAAAATAGATATAACAGTAAAGGATTTTTTGTTCACCAATATTAATTATAACAACTAACAATGGAATGATAAGGATAAGGGATATAGTTAATGATACATACATGTACTATCATAACAAAAGGAACGTGGACACATATTGTAAACAGTGATTTGAGGGGAGAAAAGGGCTTAGATATTTTGTCAACTAATTTTTGTTTAGAATATATTATAAAGGTTTAAGGGTATTGAATGATTCTGTAATAATTAATGAAATGCCATTAGGTGGTTGCGTTTTTTAACTATGGATTATTCTAGGCAAAAGGACATTAAAACAATTTCAATAAAATGAGAACTATAATATGTTGAAAGTAAGACTCATCAAGAACTTTGATATTCGATATGAATGTAAGTAATGACTTTAGAAGAGATGCACGAAAGCTAATTGTAACCAATTGACACACTTTCTACAAGATGTAATGTAAGATTATCATTTTTGTGTGTGTTATTTGTTCAGTAAAAATAAAAAAAAAATTCTTAAAAAAAGAATCTCCATTCCCATCCCAGCCAGAGGTGGCATTTGCTGGTTCTTCGACCTACTCAAAATTTCTGGTACCGGTTCTCCAGAACTTCTCAAAACCTGCTGGATTTCACCCCTGGTGGTACCTCTGTTTTAAAGGATGCCTTGCTTCAGTGAAAGATCTCCCAAAGGAAACCTGTTCCATTATGCAAAGTCACCTCTAGACTTCTAAGAGTGAGAAGCAGAATGTTGGTCCTCTTTGTTCTGCTCCATAGTTCTTCTTCAGTGCCCTTTGGCACTTCCCAAAACTGGAACATGCTTCAAATTTCTTCCAGCTTTGGCAAGCTTGCAAAAAGGCCATTCTATTTATTTGTTTTGTCAAGCATGTGTTAGATAACAGATATAAGTATAAACATGATTATGAATACATGAAATGGATACGAATAAAAGGGAACATTAGGACAGGGGCAGTACGAACATTGGTGCTCTTATGCATGCCCTTACAGACCTCTTAGGAATGGGGTGAGGTCAACAGTAGATAGTCTCAGATTAAAGTTTTGGGGGTTTGGGGAAAAAAAACCACAGAGTCAGAGGCATTGACCACTCTGTTGCTTAAGTTGAGTTTGGAGCAGTTTGCCTTAAGTTTGAATCTATTGTGCGCTCATGTGCTGTTGTGGTTGAAGCTGAATTAGTCATTGACAGGTAGGACACTGTAGGAGATAATTTTATGTACTATGCTTAGGTCAGACTGAAGGTGGCATAGTACTGCAGTCATAGAGAGAAGACACCGAGAAACTTTAAGGCAAATTGAAGCAAATTGTCTCTTGATTTCAGAAAGAGAAATGTATCATCTCTACCAGTGGTGGGTTTCAAAAAATTTTAGAACCTCTTCTGTAGGTGTGGCCTGCTTTGTGGGAGTGGCTTGAGAGCCCTGTGACTTGGTGGGAGTGGCTTGGCAATCAGGTGACTGGGTGGGCATGGCCAACTTGTAAACTGTGGTGAAACTCACTTAACAACGCTCTTGCTTAGCAATCAAAATGTTGGCTCAGAAACTCTGGCATTTGAAGCACGCAAGTCTTAAAGCTGTCAAGTTACAAGACCCTTGCACCCCTAACCCTTTAGAAAAAAAACACAGGGGTGTTCAAACTTGACAGATTTAAGATTTTTGGACTTCAACTCCCAGAATTCCTCCTCTCGTTCTTCATCTTGATGATGTGCGGATGGGCGAGGTGAGGGAGTTGGAACCAGTTCTAAACGGCACTGTAGATTTGTGGAAGCTCTTCTGTAGAAGAGGTTAGAACTGGTAGGAACCCACCCCTGATCTCTACTCTCTTTGTTGGGAGTAGATGTGGATGGCACCAGAGCTGGAAAAGGTCCAGTAGTATGTAAAATGATGCCACATTCTTACCAAAGTAATAAAAGGAGTAAAAACTACAGGCACGTAAAACTCTCTGACTGGCAGAAGATTAGTACTGTATTCATGGGATTTGGAATTCAGCTCTCTTTCCTGGTTTCTTTCTAGCATTACAGGATTAGCACATTCTTGTGATGAGATGGAGACAGTATAATAAAGACATATCATTTTAAAAGGTCAGTGGCATATCCTTCTGTGGTGATTAGAGGGATGTGGGGAAGAAATAAATAGCTGATGAGAGCTAAATAGCTTGAAATAGATCTATACTAGTCTCCCTTTATTTATTTATCAGCACAAATTAAAAAAACACAAATATAACAAAAGGCAACAGTAAAAATATTGGGTTTCTGTCGTGATGGACTCTTGTGATGAGCCGATTGACAGATGATGGAAACAGTTAGCTTCCTCCCATAATTGGGGCTTACCAGGGGTTGTAAAAATCTAATAGATACCTTTCACCCTGGCTTCGCTGATAACGGATAAGAGCCTGTGGCCTAATGGCTAAGAAGTCTGCCTAGTATGGAATATAGCCCAGGTTCAAATCCCAGTAAGAGTATGGCTAGCTGATGAGAGCTAAATAGCTTGAAATAGATCTATACTAGTCTCCCTTTATTTATTTATCAGCACAAATAAAACACACCACACACACACACACACACACACACACACATATATATATATACACACACACATACACACATATACATATACATATACATATACATATACATATACATATACATATACATATACATATACATATACATATACATATACATATACATACACACTATTAATTGGAAAACTACCACATACTAGATTTTTTTCATGTATAAAACTGAATAACTGCAACTATCTTTTGTACTCCCTTTGCAAACGACCGGTCTGCTTCTCTAGTTGAAAGAGATGAAGTTGAGTGAACCCGCCAGAACTGTTAAGCAAAGCTTCATGTGACCGTGACTTGCAATTCTGTAGCTGGTTGTCAAAAGCCAACTTTGAAACATGCAAATGATGATCAGAGGACCGCAGAATACTGTGATGGTCATAAATAACCCACCGATTGTGTCCAAATCTTGATCACACGTCCATGGTGTGGTTGCAAAGGCCATAAGGATCAATGGTGGTGTGAGGATCGATGGTAAAGTTACTTTTTTTAAAGCATTTTTGTAACGTCAAACTTGTAAGCAGGGCAGTCATTAAGCGAGGACTACCTGCATCAATATTTCTCCTAATTTTAGGACAAACTCTGCATTTCTATCTTTATTAGTGTAATTTTAAAGGCTCTTAACAGCTCTCATTTTCAGAGTAGAACAAGAATGTTATGACAGGGATAGATCGCTCACAATTGGCACAACTAACAGATGTTTGCGGGCATCTGGGATGTGTGAGACAGATGTCGGAATTGTTAATGCATTTGTATAAATCATGAGAATCGTATTCATTTTCTTATGTCTTCAGTAAGCAAAACTAAAAAAAAAAGAAAATGAAAACGCCAAGCATTTCCATTTGATTCTCCTTTTTCAATCCAATTATTTTTCATTACATTGGAGGCAGGAAGTGAACCTGTGAGAATACAACAAGGTTTGAGTCAGTAGTAGGATTCAA
The DNA here is from genome assembly GCF_051295495.1 of Thamnophis sirtalis. Lineage (NCBI taxonomy): Eukaryota > Metazoa > Chordata > Lepidosauria > Squamata > Natricidae > Thamnophis > Thamnophis sirtalis. Next base: position 140,611,025 of record NW_028261385.1, on the reverse strand, counting down.
ATAATTTAACAACCGGTTCTCTGTCCTAATGACCAGCTGGATAGGCGGGGCTCAATGGTCATGTGACTGGGTAGGTGTGGCAACTCAACGTCACTCACATTGATGGGCGCTTCGCCTTAGCTGTTACAATGTAATAAGGGTTAACTGAGAGGCAGTTTCTGTAAGCAGGGCAATAAAGATTAGGCTAGAAACAACACCAGAATGTTTCCTTCCTGCCTTCCTTACAGGATTAGCCCTGTAAAGTGGGGGGAAAACAAAAGGAGATTTCTTCCAACAACCGGTTCTCCGAACTGCTTAGAAAGTTAACAACTGGTTCTCCCGAATAGGTGCGGACTGGCTGAATCCCACCACTGGATTGAGTGGTAACTATCATTAAGCCAGATTCTGCACAAAAAAGTAGTTAAAGGAACATTAGTTATGCCCCAAAATTAATGTAGTCAACTTGCTAATGAGTTTGAACAGAAGACTTTGAGTTACATACCTATAGAGGTCATGATCTTGTTTCTGAAGATGAATAATTAACGTAGCAGCAGGTAAGTGATGGAAGAAATTCAATATGTTCAGAAGATCAAATAAAGTCTGTATGCAATCCCATTTCAGCATTTTTCCCTCTCAAGGTTTATGGAACATTTCTGGAAGTGCTGGATTTTGCCTGTGGGGTTGGCAAGCTAAAGCTGTGTTCCTGCTGAGTCTTAATTATTCCTCTTTTCTGAGAATTTTGCATCCTGACATGCTAGATTTTTTTTTCAGCGCATCGTCATTTCCCTACATCAGTTTCTAATACTGGAACTTGGAATGTGAAGTGCCACATAGAGCAGGGGTCTCCAACCCCCAGGCCACAGAAGAAATGAGTAGGAGAACCAGTTAGGGGGCTGTGGCAGGCATGGGTTGCTGCCAGTTCCAGTGACCCAGGCCACCAAGTTACTACTGGTTTGGCTAAACAGGTCCGAACTGGTAGGAACCCACCTCTGGCCTGGAAACATACATTGGAATACAAAGGTTCCCTTTTACACTCTGTATAAACTAATGGCTGCTGAGGAGTAAGACTAATTGAGACATCTCCATTGTGAGTCCCACATTATTTTCTCCTGTGAAAGGATCCTTTCAATGAGACTAAGGTGCCTAAAAAATAGGGCCGAGCTTATGGAAAGAGCCAAGGTGGCGCAGTGGTTAAATGCAGCACTGCAGGCTACTGCTAGATCAGCAGTTCAGCGGTTCAAATCTCACCGGCTCAGGGTTGACTCAGCCTTCCATCCTTCCGAGGTGGGTAAAATGAGGACCCAGATTGTTGGGGGCGATATGCTGACTCTGTAAACCGCTTAGAGAGGGCTGAAAGCCCTATGAAGTGGTATATAAGTCTACTGCTATTGCTATTGCTATGGAAAGCAGGTTCAGCAAAGGAAACTGCCTCGCCTCTGTGGCTTAGGGACTGGTAACTTTGTCGTCATTTGTTCTCCACATAATCTTTTCCTTTCAGCTTCTCGCTAGCTCTCCGCGAAGTGACAGATTGATGTCTAGACCACAAATGGTTGGCCACAAAGGCTCATTTTGTTCTTTGGCAACGGCTGCTTCCGCGGCTGCTATCATTTTTCATATGATTTTTGAGAGAATAAAAGCAGCACACCTGCTTTGCACCTGAATCACCAGGTGAGGAAGACATTAAAGAGAGACGGGTTTTCTCCTTTTCACGGCTCTCTAGAAGTGGAGGAGAATTTTTCAACTGAGTTGCTGTGGAGTGAAAAAGAAATGTCCCTGAGCCAAGACCCCTCTTGGTGGAAAGAAATTCAGCAGACGAGAATGCTGCATTTTTACGAGATTACCTCACTATTATTGTGAACTATGTTTTATTTCTCAAAGGTTATATTTTTTAAAAAACAAGTACAGCAATCCTGCCTAAGCAAACCCTCATTCTTAAGCATATTACACTATATAACCAAGGCTCCACAATACAATTTTTGGTCATTAGACAGGTTACTATTTCATTTTCAAACCTGGAACCTGAGTCAGCTTTTTTCCTCATTTCTTCCTCTGCTCCCCTATTTATATCCTAAGCACCTGGGTACGAACTTTTTCTATTTTTAATATAAAGCTCTGGTGTGTTTTTTGTTTGCAAAAGGAAAGAGTAAAAAAAATTCTTAATAGAAGTAAATATCCTTAAGATGTTGGTCAAAATTTATTTCAAAATGGATTAAGAGAAATGTTGCAATATTTAAAACAATCTGGACTGTATAATAACAGTCTGTTTTATACAGTTATATACTGTTATATCCAGTCTATTATACAGCCTGGACTGTACAATAAATATAAATATATATAGCAATAGCACTTAGACTTATATACCACTTCATAGTGCTTCACATCCCTCTCTAAGCGGTTTACAAAGTCAGCCTATTGCCCCCAACAATCTGGATCCTCATTTTACCCACCTCGGAAGGATGGAAGGCTGAGTCAACCTTGAACCTGGTGAGATTTGAACTGCCAAACTGCAGCTAGCAGTCAGCTGAAATAACCTGCAGTACTGCACTCTAACCACTGCACCACCTTGGATATTGTATATTATATATTATCTGTTATATCTTACATATTATTACATATTATTACATATTATTACATATTATTGCATATTATTGCATATTATTGCATATTATTACATATTATTGCATATTATTGCATATTATTGCATATTATTGCATATTATTACATATTATTACATATTATTACATATTACACCATACCATACCAATTATTAATAGCAATAGCACTTAGACTTATATACCGCTTCATAGGGCTTTCAGCCCTCTCTAAGCGGTTTACAGAGTCAGCATATTGCCCCCAACAACAATCCGGGTCCTCATTTTACCCACCTCGGAAGGATGGAAGGCTGAGTCAACCCTGAGCCTGTGAGATTTGAACAGCTGAACTGCAGAACTGCAGTGAGCTGAAGTAGCCTGCAGTGCTGCATTTAACCACTGCGCCACCTCGACTCAAGTCCTATACCTCATAAACTACTGCAAAACAGGATCATATAAATCAAGTCACTTATCCAAGTGGGCTTTTCTCGATGTTTGCACGTGAACGGGGAACGTTGACTTCTGCAACCTGGGCGTGGCACCATCAGTCTCTTTTATCAGCAGGAGGAGATCCTAACGAGCAACAGCTGCTCGTTATCATCTCCTATAAGTCCTCAATTGTACCTTACGTCGGTCAGCCCTTCTCCTGCGTGCATCCCGAAACAACTCACAGGAGGTTTCTGTGTCAGCCTCTCTTGTCTCCTCCCCACTGATCCAAGGCTCAGTCATTACCTGGGGACCAACTAGTCTCTCTGCGCCCTGCTCGGAGTCAGAACCCTGTCCAAGGTCCTTCACCTCCTCCAGGGCTGACTCATATGACCCCTCGCTGTCAGAGTCTGATAGCAGCTCCAAAGGCTCCTGCTGAGCCACAACAAGTTTCCATTGTTGGCATCACATAATCCAAGGAGGGCATTGTTGAAATGTGTTTCCTCATAACTCCCTGCCATCCATTTCCCACATTATTTGATGGCTCAAGCATTAAAAGATTGTTTTTCATCAATACGAGTTTAAGTATACTTTTACATTTGACATTTCCATCAAATAGTTAACATATTCTACATTCATTTTCTCTTTCACTGCATATTTGTTTTAATTGATGGTCTGCATTAGTCCATTTGAGTCAAATGAAAGAAGGTGGATAATTAAGTTCTACCCACACATCAGTCCAGGAGCTGTGGCTCAGGTCAGTTCACATTTGAATGCACAAATATAAAATCTGCAGTCATTGTACCCAGTAGTACATCAAATTTCCTTCTTCTTTTCTTTGAACTCAGAAGAAAAAAACCTGAGTGATCAGGTCTAAAAGAAGGAATGTAGAATGGCAAGAATTTTGAAGAGGGATGAGTGAATTTTATCCTGAAACTTGCAATTGCCAGAATGACACTGCAAAAGGAAAATAGAGTTTGGGCAAATAACTGTTTTTAAAGATTTGACTTAATTTAATTTAAACAATGTAAGTAAATAAAATAATCCAATAGGGTTCGTATGATTAGTCTTTCTTTTCCTGTCACGTTAAATATAACAACAGAGTAGCAATTCTGGGTGGGATTCAGAGGGCCACACTCCTGGTTTTGAGAACCCCCAAAATTAATTCTGCATCCCTCTTCCGACTTGTAAAAAAGACCCTTAAGATACTATGTCCAGGAAAGGAAGAAGTAAGCCTCTTCGCCCCACTCCTCAAAATTACAGACACTACATTCCTTCACAAAGTAGCTGTTGGAAGAAATGTCCTTCTGGGTTCAGTTCCAAGTGGAGAGAAAGACACTGGAAACACGGTGGCTGTTTGGAAAGATGGTTTTAATGGTGGACAGGACCACATGGTTTGAGGTCCTGGGGAAAAAGGCTCACAGGCCTTGAAGATTTTGAAGGGAGAAAAAGGAAAGAGATGCTGAGAGAACCTGAGTTTCATACCCTCTCTTGAGCCCCACCTTGGAGCTTTCTATCCCTGTGTAAACAAATATATTCCGATTGGTTGTCAGACTCCCATGCTTGGTTGAATGTGGTGAGTTCTGTTGCTAGATGGGCAGAGGACTAATCCTATCATGTCCTGAGGGCCATGTCTTAATCCCATCACCCTGGAGCTGAAGTGGGGGAAACAGGGAGCTGTTTTGTCTTTAAAACATGCTTCTGCCTTTTTAATATTTCCTAGGAGAGTTTATTTTTCTTTTTTTTTATTAAAAAGTTTTAATAAGTTTTACCTTCCCCTTCCCTCCCTCCCTCCCTCAATCCCACATCTCCTCCCATCCTCCCTCCCACAACCTCCCAGAGCAAATACAGGGTATAAACATTTAACAATCATACACTAAAATAAATTAACTAACTTTAGCATCGTACCTTCGCTTATACTTTAACTCCCCTTTTGTAAAGCTAACTTTAAATATATTGTAACATTCCTTGTACATTCATTCCTGAGCTAACTGAAATTTCTTAGTTCCATATTTATTTTGAATATAATCAGTCCATCTTCTCCATTCCAACTTGTATTTCTCATCTGAATGGTCCTTGAGGTATGCTGATATTTTAGCCATTTCTGCTAAGTTTGTTACTTTTAACGTCCATTCTTGAATAGTAGGCAATTCTTCCTTCTTCCAGATAGTTTATTTTTCTTGTAAAGTGGTGGGTGCTAACTTCCTTCATAGCCAAAAAGAAAGCATACTGGAGTAGATTGGAATGTCTTCTTATTGAAATGCACACTAAATTTAATCACCACAGTCAAAATGTAAGCACACCCAAGCTTTCCCTGTGTTATCTTTTAATTGTCTGGTTATCTTTTAATTATCTTGGCTCTCTAGTTCTTAATGCAGCTTATATCGTGTACCATTGTATTTAGCAATTCCACTCATACCTCTTGAAAGCTGGCATTCTTTCTTCCAAGAACCGAGCTTGAAGAGTTGCAACCTGGAGAGTTGGCTTGTGTCATGTCAATACATCGGCAGGTTCAAGAAGTCAAAAGGGAACCTATCTTTCCAACAGATAGAATATCTGTAGCTCGGGGTTGAATTGTGGAGTCTTTGGTACTCTCTGAGCTTAGTTTTCTTGCGGGTGTTTCATTTCCTAGTTGGGTAATGAAATATCTGCAAGAAAACAATCAATAAACTCAGAGAGCAACAAGGACTCTGTGGAACCTACATTCTTTCTCACTCCTTCTTCATTTCTGCGCCCAGCTCCCAATGTTACTGGCTTTGCTTTCCCTGCCTGTGACTAGGAAAGATATGGCCAAAACTAATCACCATCACAAAGACAAGAATAATTAGGAAAAAAAAGGAGAGTGTCTTCTCCTTTCAATGCATAGGAAGACAGAATGATGTACGGCAGATAACTAAAGAGGGATTGGATTATTTGACTCCATGCAATGTCATTTCTTGGGGCGGGGAGGGGTGGAGAATCTCATTTGCAGAAATTAAAGAAAACAAAACAAAGCATCAAGATCAGAGGTGGGTTGCTCCCGGTTTGGCCCGGTTTGGCCGAACCGGTAGTGGTGATTCGGCCTAGGTCGCAGAACCTGCAGCAACCCAGGCTGGCCATGCCTCCGAACCGGTTCCCCGGTCTCTTCTGCCATTGCCACAGTGGTGGGTTTCTTTCTCCAGCGTGTGATAGCTTTCTACTGGATTCCCCTCTGTCTTGCCTCCTCCCAAAGTTCTTTCCCCAATGTGTGGTGGCTTTCTACTAGATTCCTCTCTCTCCTGCCTTCTCCGATCTCCCTAATTTCGGCCCTTAATCCTCCAGTTGTCTATTTTTGGGAGGTTTTCCCCTCTCTTACCCCCCCTTTCATAGGAGTTCCAAAAATTTTTGCCACATGGCTTGGGGGTGGTGGTCATGTGACTGAGTGTGCATGAGTGATGTCAAGTTGGCCGTACCTGCCTGGTCACATGACTGCCAAACCACACCACGCCCACAAAATAGGCCACACCCACAGAATAGGTTCTAAAAAAATTTGAAACCCACCACTGCATTGTCGGCATGTTTCTGTGCATGTGCAGAACAATTAACAGTGAACGGCACATGCGCAAGCAATGCACACACAAAGCAACCGGTACAGGAACCCACCTCTGACCAAGATAACTAGGGGGTAGAAAGATATCAGAGTTTAATAGAAGCCAAAGCCATAAGCAGATATTTATAAGAAGCCATTATATTTTTCTTGGGGGAATGAGCATTTAGCTTTTAGAGGACAATAGAATCACTCAATATTTTGGCAAATTTATTTTGTTGAATAAAAATATTATTTCTTTGAATAAAAATAATCTGGAAGAACTTCCCTAAGAGAAAAAAGTATCATATTGGCATGTGTTTTTTTTCCTTTGGGAAAAAAGATAAATTCTGTAAGTTGAGGGCATAACAAAATTACACATATTAAAAAGTAGAAATATTATTTTCCCTACTGAATAATAAAACACTTGCGGCACATTAGTATACTCAAAATAATATGGAACATAGCATCCCATTTTATCCTAAAGTTAGAATATGCACAGCTTATTCTGTAGTAAGGTTCACAACTAAATAGTGACACACCATTTAATATGAAGCAGAGTACTTTTGAAGAAGGATTATTTTGTATGTAAGTATTGTTGTTGTTGTTAGTTGCAAAGTCATGCCCGACCCATCGTGACCCCATGGGTAATGTTCCTCCAGGCCTTCCTGTCCTCTACCATCCTCTGGAGTCCATTGAAGCTCACGCTGATTGCTTCTGTGACTCCATCCAGCCACCTCATTCTCTATTGTCCCTTTCTTTCTTGCCCCTCAATCTTTCCCAGCATGAGGCTCTTCTCCAGGGAGTCCTTCCTTCTCATTAGGTGGCCAAAGTATTTGAGTTTTATCTTCAGGATCTGGCCTTCTAAAGAGCAGTCAGGATTGATCTCCTCTAGGACTGACCGGTTTGATCGCCTTGCAGTCCAAGGGACTCGCAGGAGTCTTCTCCAGCACCATAGTTCAAAGGCCTCAATCCATAGCCTCCCCCTTCATGGATTATTGCCTTGTCTTGATGAAGGGGCTTACGTAGCTCAATGAAGCTATGAGCTATGTCATGCAGCCCCCCGCCCAAGACGGACAGGTGGCCAGACAAGAGCTCTGAGAACACATGATCCACTGGAGAAGGAAATGGCAACCCACTCCAATATCTTTGCCATGAAAACCTCATGGACAATACCCAAAATAAGTATTGTATGCAATTGTTATTAGTTCTAACCTTGGCGAGACACCTTGGAGTAGAAAGGCTGGATATAAATCAAATTACTGTGCTATTAGTCACAGCATAGCAGCAATTCATGTAAATTCTTACATGAATTTAAAGCTATCTGAGCTAATGGCAATCACTGTCCATTTTTTAATACCATAAATATTTTTTTTCAAGTTTATTAAATGTCATATTTGGCCTCTACTACACATCAGTTCTCTTTAGTGGGCAATTCTGCGATCAAGCACTCACATTTCTGTTTATTTTGTCTGAGTGCTCCGTTATCTATTTCTCTAATAACAAGTGATGGACATAAACGTGGAAGTGGCAGAGAAATTAGGGAAGCTTCGTATACCAAAACTGGCAAACAAGAAGAGAACCTCCCTCACAGAGTTGTGGTGGCAGTACTGCAGGCTACTTCTGCTGATCACCAGCTGGCTGCAATTTGGCAGTTCAAATCTCACTAGCTCAAGTTTGACTCTGCCTTCCATCCTTCCAAGGTGGGTAAAATGAGGTACTCGGATTGTTTGGGGCAATAGGCTGACTCTGTAAACTGTTTAGAGAGGGCCGTGAAGCACTATGAAGCAGTATATAAGTCTAAATGCTATTGCTAATGCTATCAAGGTATTGGATCTGGGTACTTGAGAGACCACCTACTGCCAATTACCTCCACTAGACCAATTAGATCCCACAGATTAGGCCTCCTCCGAATTCCATCCACTGGCCAATGTCAGCTGGTGACCACCCGGAGGAGAGCCTTCTCTGTGGCTGCTCCGACCCTCTGGAACGAACTCCCCATGGATATTCGCACCCTCACCACCCTCCAGGCCTTCCGCATAGCCCTTAAAACCTGGCTGTTCCGACAGGCTTGGGGCTAAAGATTCGCTGCCCCTATCCCGAATGGTATGATTGCTGTGCTTTTTAACTATGTCTTGTTCTGTGTTCTTGTTAAACTGTTTGTATCCCCCCTTCCCTTTTTGAGCTGTGAGCCGCCCTGAGTCCCCTTAGGGAAAAGGGTGGCATACAAATGAAATAAAACTCAAACTCAAACTCAATCAAGGGATGCTATAAAACACTAAAAAAAAAAGCATTCCAGAAAACTGAACATGCCTGATGGGTTCTCAGAGTTATACCTAGGTTGGAGATGACTTTTTTTTTTGGCATTGTCCATTTTCCTGTCAAAGGCTTGCCTCTGACACAGTTCTGGTAGCATTTAAGTGAATGTATTGTAACCCTAAAGTAATTGTCTCTGATACTTGTAGCGATAATTACATGCACAATTATTGCAGTTACAACACTGCCTTTGAAAAATAGTCCATAGCTAAGGAGAAGCTCTTACAGCATCTTAATCTTTCTGAAGCCGTACAGATTTCATAGGATGGAGCTGGAGTCAGTGGTGGGATTCAGGCAGTTCGCACCTATTCAGGAGAACCAGTTGTTCACTTTCTAAGTAGTTC
>NW_028261385.1:140244325-140349325 GCF_051295495.1 Thamnophis sirtalis | reverse complement strand
AAAGCCCTATGAAGCGGTATATAAGTCTAACTGCTATTGCTATTGCTAATTTACAGTGAATCCCTTTCCAGCAAAGTCCCGGCCAACTGTTTTTCAAGATAGTTCACAATTACCAACATTTATCAGGCTTGGAGAGTGGCCAGGCCGCAATACTTGACAAGAATGCAGGAATGAACTAATTGTCTCCTGCAAACACCATTCCCCTTTCACTGTTCTTTTATTTCCTCTGGGAGGGGCCATTCACCCTCCATTTGTGGCCTTATTCCCAAGTTGACTCCTGTTCTTTAGCTGTTCCCTTCATCTGGCAACTCTGTGTATGTGCACACTGGGAACAGGCTCCAGCTGTTCATCTGCCTTACTCATCTCCAACTCAGCTGATAACTGGCATATGGCTCTGGCCCCCTCTCTGCCTCTGACACAGAGCCCTCTTCAGCGCTTTACCCAGACTCCAGGACTGGCCCATGTTCCTCCCCAGCCTCCTCACTGTCCGAATCTGCTGTCACCTCCACTGGCCACTGGCGGGCCACAACAACCACATCCAGCTGTAGGTTGTATGCTTGAAACCCTTGTTAATTCTTAGCTGGTAGCAAACAAAGATTTCTGTATTACTTGTAGAACATCAAATACAGAATAACATGAGTTGGAAGGGACTTTGGAGGTCTTCTAGTCCAAACCACTGCTCAAGCAGGATACCCTATACCAAATGGCAGTCTGGTCTCCTCTTGAAAGCCTCCAGTGATGGAGCACCCACAGCTTCTGAAGGCAAGCCTTGGTTGATTGCGCTAACCATTAGTAATTTTCTCCTTAGTTCTAGGTTGGGTCTCTCCTTGGTTATTTCCCATCCATTGTTTCTTGTTTTGCCTTTTGGTGCTTTGGAAAATAGTTTGATGCCCTTGTCTTTGTAGGACCCTCTCAAATATTGAAACACAGCACTGCCATTGAGTGCTTCTCCAGATTTTTACAGCCTAGATCAGGTAGCTCTAATAGGAATAATCACTTATTAATTTGCCATATACATTTTTATGTCGCACACTCCCAATATGATTGCATTACTCTGCTGGCAGCAGAACCTATAGTGTAGGATGTTTAAGTAGGGGGTTGGATGCAGGGCTGAATGAACAAGGATGCACAAACCATTCAATTCCCACAGAATCTATTCATGTGTTAATGTGATGTGGGCACCTGAGAGTGGGTAGCAAGCATCCCTCATTCTCACCATCCTATCTTCAAAGTAATATATGGAGAGTATGACTATGATATGGGAAACCCCATTGGCTGCTTGTTAAACTGTATATATGCAGCCTATACTTCAAAAGGAAAAATATATTGGATTTTAATTTTCTATGGTGGTTTCATGCTGGTTTACTCAGCTCCTTTTCTTTTCTCTGGTGATGATTTATACAGAATGACATACTGGAGATGGCCGGATGCAAAAGATGGGAACTCTCACACATCTCCCCCAGTTCTATGGCAGGAATTGTGTCAATTCTCCTCTTTTGGGTCCAGTAACTACAATGGTTAAAAAAATAACCCCTGTGATTTCAGCAATGGCTGCATGATTATTTTTTAAACTGCCAGCGATCACACACCCCCCCACGTGTGTGTGTGTGTGTGTGTGTGTGTGTGTGTGTGTGTGTGTGTGTGTGTGTTGTATTTGTGCTGATAAATAAATAAAGGGAGACTAGTATAGATCTATTTCAAGCTATTTAGCTCTCATCAGCTAGCCATACCCTTACTGGGATTCGAACCTGGGCTGTATTGCATATTAGGCAGATGTGTTAACCATTAAGCCACAGGCTCTCCTCCGTTATCAGCTAAGCCAGGGAGAAAGGTATATATTTAAAGTCACTACTTCCATTCTCTGTCCATCAGCTCGTCACAAGAGACCATCCAGACAGAAACCCAATATTTTTACTGTTGCCTTTTGTTACATTTGTATTGTATTTGTGCTGATAAATAAATAAAGGGAGACTAGTATGGATCTATTTCAAGCTATAGTCTCTTGTGATGAGCCGATGGACAGAGAATGGAAGTAGTGAACTTCCTCCCATATTTGGGCATACCAGGGGTTGTGACTTTAAATATATACCTTTCTCCCTGGCTTAGCTGATAACGGAGGAGAACCTGTGGCTTAATGGTTAACACATCTGCCTAATATGCAATACAGCCCAGGTTCGAATCCCAGTAAGGGTATGGCTAGCTGATGAGAGCTAAATAGCTTGAAATAGATCTATACTAGTCTCCCTTTATTTATTTATCAGCACAAATACAACGCAAATGTAACAAAAGGCAACAGTAAAAATATTGGGTTTCTGTCTGGATGGTCTCTTGTGACGAGCTGATGGACAGAGAATGGAAGTAGTGAACTTCCTCCCATATTTGGACATACCAGGGGTTGTGACTTTAAATATGTGTGTGTGTGTGTGTGTGTGTGTGTGTGTGTGTGGTGTGTTGTGTGTTGTGTGTATGTATATACACACACATATAATTATCATGATTTGTGCAAAACAGTTGGATAAGGAAACAAACTCATGGAAATGGTTGTTTTAAGAAGCAGAAAAATCTGGATCCAGTAATGTTTGCTAACAACATTGGTCCAGGCAAAGCCCTCATGCAAATATTAAGGTTTTATTTGGGAAAACTGTCTGAAAGAGTTCACAAGATATGAATGATTTCTTAGAGATTTTCAAACACCTTAGCCATGTTATAAATATTCTTTCTTTTTTAAAAAAAAATTGAAGCCACAGTTATTCTAGTTGACCTTTGCCTGTTTTGGAAAAGTGGTAGTTGATAGAATCAGGTAACATTTGGACAAATCTCTCCGAATTACCAAAAAAGTAAAATAACAAATTACTGATTAGCAGCAATAAAATAGTAACTATTATTAGAAAACTCCAATAAATGCCAGTCAACCGATCCATGCTCAAATGAGTTAACCGTTGGCTTCTGATTACTCCACTTACCTTAGAGGACTGCATCATCTTTCCTTCTTCCCCCAGATGACTCACACTTCACTAGGTGGCCCTTGTCAAATGTGTCCTCTGAGTAAACAAGATCCTCTTTCCTCAGTATTTCCCCAGAGATGGTCTTCTTACAGCATCTTGCTTCTCATCCAAGACCTGGTCATTTATGATTGCCATCAGGTGCTCCCAAAGATCTGTCAATTTTTGCAGAATAAGACAGAATAAGAATAAGAAAGTTGGAAGGGAACTTGGAGATCTTGTAGTCCAACCCTCTGTTCAGCATGTGAAAGCTTACAAAACCTGGAAGGACCTTTCCTGAATTCTTCACTTTTCCCATTCTAAAATACAAGTGTCAGGGCAGTCTTTTAATGTATATCTTTCATTCATGTAAAACCCCTTCCAAAAACAGAGAGAGAGAGAGAGAGAGAGAGAGAGAGAGAGAGAGAGAGAGAGAGAGAGAGAGAGAGAGAGAGAGAGAGAGAGAGAGAGAGAGAGAGACAGAGACAGAGACAGAGACAGAGAGACAGAGAGAGACAGAGACAGAGACAGAGACAGAGAGACAGACAGAGACAGACAGAGACAGAGACAGAGAGACAGAGACAGAGAGACAGAGAGAGAGACACAGACACAGAGAGACAGAGAAAGAGAGACACAGACACAGAGATACAGAGAGAGAGATACAGAGAGAGAGACACAGACACAGAGATACAGAGAGAGAGAGACACACACACAGACACAGAGAGACAGAGAAAGAGAGACACAGACACAGAGAGATACAGAGAGAGAGACACAGACACAGAGATACAGAGAGAGAGACAGACAGACAGACAGAGAGGCAGAGAGGCAGAGAGGCAGAGAGAGACACACAGACACAAAGAGACAGAGAAAGAGAGATACAGACACAGAGAGATACAGAGAGAGAGAGAGAGAGAGAGAGACAGAGAGAGACAGAGACAGAGACAGAGACAGAGACAGAGAGACAGAGAGAGACACACAGACACAGAGAGACAGAGAAAGAGAGACACAGACACAGAGAGATACAGAGAGAGAGACACAGACACAGAGATACAGAGAGAGAGAGACAGACAGACAGACAGACAGACAGAGAGGCAGAGAGAGACACACAGACACAAAGAGACAGAGAAAGAGAGACACAGACACAGAGAGATACAGAGAGAGAGAGAGAGAGAGAGAGAGAGAGGAAAGAGAGAGATTTTCTGCTCTAGAATGAAAACAAGCATCAGTTCCAATACAATGGAACATTGCTTAGATGACTAGCAACAGCGCTAAGTGAAATTACTCTCCTGCATTGCTCTGAGATGGTCAAAATTCCATTCCATCAAAGGTGAATCTCACACATTATCTTCAGATTAAGCTAATGGAAGGAGACCTTAGAAGGATGGCATTGTGACAGAGAGAAAGCCCATCCAGAAAAGACAGCTGCAGTTTTAAAAGGTGTAATACATTAAGTGACCTCCCTGAAGTTTACATAGAAATGAAATTTCCCATATTTCTGGCTTCTTTCACCATTATACATTATGCATGGCCTCTCTGAAGAGACAAATTGCCATTCTTTTCATCTGCTGATTCTGCAAAGAATAGCTGGCTGCACCCTTGCTAGTTTTAAAGGAATGTTTCCTCTTATATTTGCAGCTCATTACAGTCACACAGCCCTATCTGGGATATTTAATTATACAAATACATATTACTGCTATTTCTGAACAATTGTTTCTAGCTTGCTTTCGGTCACAGAGCAAGTAATATACCTATCAAACCACTGGGGAATGGGACAACATGCTGTGGCCAACTCTCTGAGGCAGTGGTGGGTTTCAAAAATTGTTGGAACATACTCTGTGGGTGTGGCCTCCTTTGTGGGAGTGGCTTGCCACCCATGTGACCGGATGGGAGTGGCTTGCTGCCCATGTGACCAGATGGGAGTGGCTTGCCGCCCATGTGACCGGATATGAAATTATGAATTAGTACTTAGGTCGGTCCAAGTAGCTATTTAGAAGTTAGTGGTTAGAAGCAATCGTAAAGCAAGAGATGGAATTAAAACCAGAAATATTTTTGGCTATTTGAAAGGGAGTATAATATATATTTAATTTTACACATGTTAGCAGCTGCTGGAATTGTGTTTGCACAACAGTGGAAAAACAGAGATATGTAAATGAATAAATATTACAATGTGCAGGAATAAATAAATTGACAATTAAAATCAAGAAGGCTTTGAATACTTTTTGGGATTGGTTTTAGCAATTGCCAACTAATGGAAACAGAAATTAGAAATCCAAAAGTATGAAAGAAAACATCAGTTATGTAAGGAAAGGTCCCTAAAATGTATAAGGAAATATTACTAGATCATTATTAATGCGTTGATAACTGTGTGACATTATACACCCACCCACACCCACACACAAACTATGACAGTGCCACAGTGGTGGGTTTCAAATTTTTTTGGAACCTCTTCTGTAGGTGTGGCCTGCTTTCCGGGTCCACTGGTGGAACCTCTTCTAACCGGTTCGGTAAATTTGACGAACCGGTTCTGCCGAATAGGAGAACTCGCAGGAACCCACCTCTGGTACAGCTCTTACTAATCAATTTTTTCCAGAAATGTCCAAGAAAGTTCCCATGTTTTGCTCTATTGCAGTCACCCTCATAAATAATAGAGAATTCACTTCAGCATGGATTGGTTGACTGGCATTTATGGGAGTTTTCCAATGATAGTTATGACGTTATTGCTTATCAATAATTTATTATTTTACTTCTTTTGGACTTACCCATAAATCTTACTTGATTCTATGCTCTTTTCTCTGTCACTTTGCTTCATTTCTTTTGAATGCATTTTTTGTTGGTTTATTAAGTAAGTTGATCTCTGAATATAAAATACAAAATAAAATAAACAGAATGAATTTAATATATTTTTCGATGTAGCTTTAGGCAAGCCTAAAAAAAAGAAAATGCAAAATAAACTTGCAGAAACAAGCAAATGAACAAATAACTAAAAATGTGCCGCAATCAACATCCCCAAACTTGGAAAGGTGACACTAGGACAGAGCATTAGATTAAATTAGAAGTAGCCAAGTTCCAGACAAGGAGAAAGAGATAGAGAAATGGAGGCTATTTATGACCTGGCCCTCAGGCCACAGCAGTTTTCCATTAAGACTAAACACTTAACAATATATCAGGGCCACAAAGAGGTTGTCTAGAGAGTGAAAAGGAGCACTATCCCAGAGGTTTGTAGCAGAGTCTTTGAGGCACATTGCGGACAAGGTCTGATTGGAGATCGTCCAGTGGAGAGAAGACATCACATGCTGAGGATTATCTAGCTCCAGATTTCCTGCAGTGATCAGATGCACAGGCTTGATGGCCTTCTTCCAAACATAACTAGTTTAGTATACTGCTTTTAGGAAGAATTAGATGCATTCCTCATTCAACTAGGAATTTTGGGCCTCTGGACACGGGGGCTCAGTGGATCAGAAAGGTCCACAGTTTGGCAGTTTGAATCCCCAGCACTGCGTAACGGAGTGAGCTCCCATTACTTGTCTCAGCTTCTGCCAACCTAGCAGTTCGAAAGCATGTGAAAAAATGCAAGTAGAAAAATAGGGACCATCTTTGGTGGGAAGGTAACAGCGTTTTGTGCACCTTCGGCGTTTAGTCATGCCAGCCACATAACCACGGAGACGTCTTCGGACAGCGCTGGCTCCTCGGCTTTGAAACGGAGATGAGCACTGCCCCTTACGGTCAAAAACAACTAGCACATATGTGCGAGGGGAACCTTTACCTTTTCATTAGATTCATTCCTCATTGAACCAGGGATTTGGGGTCTCCCATTCTCTCAGTGGGGATGACTGGAGACCTCTCCCCATAGTTAAAGTATTTACAGAGGGCAAAGGAAGGGCAAGTCACAAAATATGTGTCATGATGCTGAGGCAGACCCCACAACCTCCCTACTTGCTTTATTTATTTATTTATTTATTTATTTATTTATTTATTTATTTATTTATTTATTTGTTTGTTTGTTTGTTTTTTTGTTTGTTTATTTATTTATTTATTTGACTTATATACCACTTCATAGGGCTTTCAGCCTTCTCTAAGCGGTTTACAGAGTCAGCATATATTGCCCCCAACAATCTGGGTCCTCATTTCACCCACCTCGGAAAGATGGAAGGCTGAGTCAACCTTGAGCCGGTGAGATATAGAGCCGGGGTGGCGCAGTGGTTAAATGCAGCACTGCAGGCTACTTCAGCTGACTGCAGTTCTGCAGTTCGGCTGTTCAAATCTCACCAGCTCAGGGTTGACTCAGCCTTCCATCCTTCCGAGGTGGGTAAAATGAGGACCCGGATTGTTGTTGGGGGCAATAGGCTGACTCTGTAAACCACTTAGAGAGGGTTGAAAGCCCTATGAAGCTGTATATAAGTCTAACTGCTATTGCTATTGCTATTGCTAGATTAGAACCGCTGAACTGCAGATAACAGTGGCCTGCAGTACTGCACCCTAACCACTGCACCACCTTGGCTCCCAGTGTTCAGGTGCAAGTACAAAATGAAAGGAGGAGTCAAGAAAGTAACTAGCTAGGAAGATGAGAATCTTTTTATAGCAGAGATATTATGACAGCATTCTCAGTGTGTGTTTGTCATTCAAGTTCATGTTGATTCCTGGTGACTGCAAGGATGACTCTATGCTCTTTTCATAGTGAGCTGATTCAGAAATGGTTTACTCATTCCTGCCTCCCGGGGCCGAGAGAGAGGGACTGGCTGAACTTCCCCGTGGCTAGTGATTAGAGCTGTTGGCTGGAAGGGGGGAGCAGAGAGAAAAAGAGGAGCAGGTATTTGTCTTTGGTGCATATGCTCTCAGTGTAAAAAATAAAATAAAATAGAAAACGTTAATCAAGAATTGTAAGATACAACAGTCATAGTCACAGGTTACTAATGAGCAATCAAATTGTACTAGGAAACAAATAAAACAATATAAATTGTAGAGATAGAAGCAACATGCTTATAGTCGTAAGTGGGAAGAGATATGTACTAGGAAGAAAGAGAAGAATAACAGTAATTCAGTCTGAGTAAATAATTTGACAGTTTTGTGGGAATTAGTAGTTTAGCAGAGTGATGGCATTCTGGAAAAAACTGTCCTTGTGTCTAATTGTCATGGTGGGCAGTGTCCTATAGTGTCGTTTTCAGAGTAGGAGTTGAAACAATTTATGTCCAGGATGTGAGGGGTCAGTAGATTATTTTCACAGCCCTCTTTTTGACTCGTGCAGTGTACCAGAGGTGGGTTCCTACCAGTTCGCACCAGTTCTGTAGAACCGGTTCGTCAAATCTACCGAACCGGTTAGAAGAGGTTCCACCCGAAAGCAGATCACACCTACAGAAGAGGTTCCACATTTTTTTGAAACCCTCCACTGACACACACACACACACACACACACAGAGAGAGAGAAAGAAAAAGAGAAAGAAAGGAAGAAAGAAATAAAGAAAAAAGAAAAAAGAAAGAAAAAGTGAGAGAGAGATGAAAGAAGAAAAGGAAAAAGGGACAGAGAGACAAAAGGAAGGAAAGAGAGAGAGAGAGAGAGAACACATGGCCCACAAGCCACTCCTACCAGGTCACATGGCTGGCAAGCCACTCCCACAAAGGAGGCCACCCCCACAGAGTAGATTCGAAAAATGTTTGAAACCCTCCACTGACACACACACAGACTCACACAGAGAGAGAAAGAAAAAGAGAAAGAAAGGAAGAAAGAAAAAAAGAAAAAAGAAAGAAAAAGTGAGAGAGAGATGAAAGAAAAAAAGGAAAAAGGGACAGAGAGACAAAAGGAGAGAGAGAGAGAGAGAGAGAGAGAGAGAGAGAACACATGGGCCGGCAAGCCACTCCCAACAGGTCACATGGCCGGCAAGCCACTCCCACAAAGGAGGCCACACCCACAGAGTAGGTTCGAAACATTTTTGAAACCCACCACTGCAGTGTACAGATCCTCAATGGAAAGCAGGTGGGTAGCAATTGTTTTTTCTGCAGCTCTCATTATCCACTGAAGTCTGTTTCTGTGTTGCTTGGTTTCAGAGCCAAACCAGACAGTTATAGAGGTGCAGATGACAGAGTCTATAATTCCTCTGTAGAAAAATCAATCAAAACCTGATTCATAGCAAATTCGGCGAGAGGCTTTCAAATGTCCTCGGTTTGGGTGGAGAAAACCAGAGGTTACATTTTAAAAACATTTTGAATATCATGAGATATTAAAATATCACCTGGGTTGAAAGTGGAGAGAGGGAATAGCTCTCTCGTCGGCATCGCTTGAATGCAAACAACATCGTGAATTACAGCAACCATCTTGCGGTCTCACATCCAAAAGTTCTACTGTTCGTGACTCATTCCACACTTCTTTAGTACCTCTACATCATTCCCATTTAATTTTGGTTTCAGCCAAAGCAAAAGGGGGGGGGGAGATAACTGCCTACAAGATCGTATTTTAGGCCATCCTTTGTCTTCCCAAAAATTTCACCCTCTCGTTTCTTTTATTTTAGCAGAAGCATGCAGCATATCCCATTCTGGGAAATGTCGATTTCCCCTCCTTCCCCTTTTCTGGCAGCCCCAGTCTGTGGAACTAGCAAAACTATCTTAATAAACAGGCTAGGCTGAGTGGACACAGAACCTCTGTGGATTAAGAAGTAAAAGAGGCACAACAGAAATGAAGGAATGAAGAAAAAAGCTCAAAAGAAAGAAGCCTAATTTCTCTCTCTCCCTCCCTCTCCCTTCCTTCCTTCCATCCTTCCTTCCTTTCCTCTTTCATTTTTTCTTTCTTCCTTCCCTCCCTCTCTCCCTCCCTCCCTCTCTTCCTCCCCTCCTTTCCTCCCTCTCCCCCTCCCTCCCTTCTTTCTTCCTTCCTTCTTCCTTCCTTCCTTTCCTTCCTTCCTTTCCTTTTTTCTTTCTTTCTTCCTTCCCTCCATCTCTCCCTCCCTCTTCCTCCCCTTCTTTCCTCCCTCTCCCCCTCCCTCCCTCCTTTCTTTCTTTCTTTCTTTCCTTCTTTCTTTCTTCCCTCCCCTTCTTTCCTTCCTTCCTTCCTTCCTTCCTCCCTCTTTCATTCTTTCTTTTTTCTTTCTTTCTTTCTTCCTTTCCTCCCTCTTCTTTCTTTCCTCCCTCCCTCCCTCTTTCTTTCTTCCTTCCTTCCTTCCTTTCCTCTTTCCTTTTTTCTTTCTTCCTTCCCTCCCTCTCTCCCCCCTCCCTCCCTCTCTTCCTCCCCTTCTTTCCTCCCTCTCCCCCTCCCTCCCTTCTTTCTTCCTTCCTTCTTCCTTCCTTCCGTTCCTTCCTTTCTTTCCTTTTTTTCTTTCTTTCTTCCTTCCCTCCATCTCTCCCTCCCTCTTCCTCCCCTTCTTTCCTCCCTCTCCCCCTCCCTCCCTCCTTTCTTTCTTTCTTTCTTCCCTCCCCTTCTTTCCTTCCTCCCTTCCTCCCTCTTTCATTCTTTCTTTCTTCTTTCTTTCTTTCCTCCCTCTTCTTTCTTTCCTCACTCCCTCTTTCTTTATTTCTTTCTTTCTTCCCTCCCTCCCCCTTCTTTCCTCCCTCCCCCCTCTCTCTCTCTTTCTTTCTTTCTTTCTTCCTTCCCTCCCTCCCTCTTCTTTCCTCCCTCCCTCTCTCTTTCTTTCTTTCTTTTTCTTTTTTTCTTTCTTCTTTCTCTTTCTCTCCAAGTTGCTAGAGGATAGGGAAGCAAGGCTTCTTATTAGCAGAAGTCATTCAGAAACAGTCCCTTCATGCAAATGATCACTCTAAGGACAAATTAATGTTTGTTACGGCTGCTACAACTGCTACTCTAATGTGAACTCAGGTTAAAAAAAATAGAGAGGATTATTCAACAGATGCTAATAAAGTGATTTTGTTTTGATTTTGCTTGGGGAAAAAATGTCAGAAATGAAGCAAATGTTTTCTTCCCATTGCAACAGTTCAGGTTTATTAGAATTGCTGTGAAGTAATAAAAAATAAGGAGATCAGTTGTGTTCTATGTAATTAATGTTACAGTACATAATTGGGATAAATATATGATCTCTCATAGCGAGGAAAAAAAAACCCCACCGGGGTTCAATCATTGTTACTGCATTTTCATACAACCTGTTTTCACCCCCACATCCCTCAAAAGCAGTTTCTGGAAAGGTGCCAACTTAAAATGATGAATGTAGGATCAAGAATTCATTTAACCCTTTATCTCAGGACTCTCAAACTTGTGGTCTGCAGGTCAGATGTGTCACTTGCCGGCCACGCCCATGTCTGGTTTAGCAAAGGGGAGGGGGAAGTCCCAATATATCATGTGATGACGCCGTGACGGCAGGAGTTTGACACCCCTGCTTTATCTCATCCTGAGCTGTCACTGATCCCGGCATGACAAAATCCCACCATGCACGTGCGTAGAAGCGCCAAAAACATAAAGCACCGGCAAGGAGCGTGGGCAGGTGGGCGAGCCCTCCGGAGCACCGTACCGGAACAGTTCCCGGTGCTCTGGGCAGAATGCCCGTACCGAGGCGTACCTCCTGCAACCCACCACTGCTTCCCACCAAAGGTTTTTTTCAACTTGCATTTTTCTATTTTTCTACTTGCATTTTTACGTGCTTCTGACCTGCTAGTTTGGCAGAAGCTGGAACAAGTAACGGGAGCTCACTCCATTATGCGGTGCTGGGGATTTGAACAGCTGAACTGCCGACCTTTCTGATCGACAAGCTCAGCGTCTTAGCCACTAAGCCACTGCGTCCCTTTGATACACACTACAGCTAAACGAAAAAACGGATCAGAGCACCTCTTCAGCATAGAAAGGGTTGTGGAAATCCAGAGGTCTATAACTGTTTTTTCTAACTGGAGTAGAAAACTTTAAATTAGTTGCTTTTCTAAAAGAAAATGGCCATGCCTGAAATTAGCAGGATTCTTTGTGCATCAAGTGATGTAGTTTTGCAAAGTTTAGATCAATTTGACACTCTTCTGTTCTCTGTGGCTGAGCAGGACAAAGTCATATCTCGAACGAAGGGGAGATACGATAGCAATCTTATCTAAAATATTGTTATTTAGAGTAGTGGCACGACAAAACCGCGCTCGACTAAGCCGCGCCCAATTAAACCGCGTCGCTGACGTCATCAACAGGGCGACAACAGCCAGCGCAGAGAAAGAAGGGCGCTTTAAATAGCGCTTTGCAAGCAAGCCGATTCAACTTAAGGTAAGGGTTAGGTTTAGGATTAGGATTAGGTTTAGGGTTAGGTTAAGGGTTAGGGTTAGGTTTAGGGTTAGGTTAAGGGTTAGGTTAAGGGTTAGGGTTAGGTTTAGGGTTAGGTTTAGGGTTAGGTTAAGGTTAGGTTAAGGGTTAGGGTTAGGTTTAGGGTTAGGTTATGGGTTAGGATTAGGTTTAGCGTTAGGTTAAGGGTTAGGGTTAGGTTTAGGGTTAGGTTAAGGGTTAGGGTTAGGTTTAGGGTTAGGATTAGGTTTAGGGTTAGGTTAAGGGTTAGGGTTAGGTTTAGGGTTAGGTTAAGGGTTAGGTTTAGGGTTAGGATTAGGTTTAGCGTTAGGTTAAGGGTTAGGGTTAGGGTTAGGTTAAGGTAAGGGTTAGGTTTAGGGTTAGGATTAGGTTTAGGGTTAGGTTAAGGGTTAGGGTTAGGTTTAGGGTTAGGTTAAGGGTTAGGTTTAGGGTTAGGATTAGGATTAGGTTTAGGTTTAGGGGGGTTAGGTTTAGGTTTAGGGGTTAATTTTAGGTTTAGTGTTTACAGCGTGCTTTTTTCTCCACGCTGTTGTCACGCTGTGATGACGTCAGCTACGCGGTTTCGTCGAGCGCCCTTTAGTCGAACGCGGTTTTGTGGTGGAACCATTTAGAGTAGGTAATGATTTGTTCTCTATTGCCCTGAAGGGCTTGACTAGACCTAATGTGTTGAAATCAGAAGGATGAAGGGCTCTGTGGAGATTATAGGGGAAAAAATGTGATGGTAAGAGCTGTCGATCAATATATTGTCTGATGAAGAGACGTGTTCCCCTTCCCTGGAGGCCTTAATGGAAGCTAGCGAGTCCTCGGTCCAAAATGTTTTAGCAGATCCTGCATCTGGCTTGATTAGATGACCCAAAAAACCCCCAAGCACCATGCTTCTATGGTTTTGCATGAAAGGAAGGAAGGAAGAAAAAAAAAAGATGAATTTTGTTGGCAAACCCCATTAGCAATTTCACATTTAACTAATGAGCCTATCTATAGCAGGCCATTTAATTTCAGGTTTGCACTAGATAAACTGCAGTGAGCAATGAAAGGTTCAGTCTACCAAAACATTAATTATTTAAGAAAGCAGGGGTGTTTAATTGTTCTGTTAGCTCCAGATTCCTCTGGAACAGAGGTCTGCTTTTTGGAGCCTTACGCTGGAACATCATACAGCATGTCATCACTATTTCTCTGCTGCTAAGGAAACGGAAGATATAGCTACTCCTGTCCTAATGAGCCGCTAGCAAGACGGGGGGGAGCTAAGAAATCTCTGTCCTCCAATTCAGAGGTCAATGTTCCTTTTGAGTTGAAAACATGTGAAATTGGCTGGTACTTTCAGTCTCTTTTTTAATAAATTAGTTCTCCCTCAAACTGAACTCTCACGTACATTTCAAAGCTCAGCTGGGCTGATATTACGTCAAGTCACTGCTTATCTTACTTTGTTAAGTTGTTTATATCAGTGGTCTCCAACCTTGGCAACTTTAAGACCTGTGGACTTCAACTCCCAGAGTTCCTCAGCCAGCAAAGCTCTGGGAGTTGAAGTCCACAAGTCTTAAAGTTGCCAAGGTTGGAGACCACTGGTTTATATGACTAGCAGCTATTTCCGTGGTCTTAAAACATGTGGAGATCCCTATTCTTGTAACCTGTGATGAATCAGATACTAAAATCCGGGTTTCTCAACCTTGGCAACTTTAAGAAGCTTGGACTCCTAGAATTCAAGCAAGCCGATTGAGGGATTATGAGAATTGATGTTCACACAAAACCACCGGTTTAAATGTTTGATATTTCAGGGCTGCTATAGCATTAGATCTTACACATTATTGGGGATTCGTAGAACATGGGCTGGCAACCTTAAACACTCAAAGAGCCACAAAGGTACTAACCGAAAGCCCCCCCCCCCTCCAATTCAATTCTGGAGACAACCGGAAGTCCTGTTTCCCCACCATAGAGCCTCCTCCTAGCACGGCTTCCTTTTTCCTCTACCTGTCCTAAT
This sequence comes from Thamnophis sirtalis, assembly GCF_051295495.1. Classification (NCBI taxonomy): domain Eukaryota; kingdom Metazoa; phylum Chordata; class Lepidosauria; order Squamata; family Natricidae; genus Thamnophis; species Thamnophis sirtalis. The sequence goes on along the minus strand of NW_028261385.1, from coordinate 140,335,167 downwards.
CGAAAACCCTATCAATTGTGGAGCTGACCGGAAAACCCGCCCTTTGCCATAGAGTCTCCTCCTGGCATGCCCTGCTCCCCCCCGCCACCCCAAACTGAAAGCTCCTCTCAAAATTGTGATGCCGACCGGCGATAGGGAGCTGCAGCAGAGGGATGAAAGAGCCACGGGTTGGTGACCCATGGCGTAGAAGGACCTAGAGGTTCCTTCCTCAACCGTGACTCTGTTAATGCTTTTTGTTACCTAGGATGTTCCTCCACTGAACAGTGCTTCATTCTTCACAATGAGAAGATCACTGTGACAGAAAGCAAAGTCATCTGCTTCTGATAACAAAAGAGCAGCAATCTAGAATTAAAGGAAGCAATACTTATCCTTTCAGTCAAGGTTTCCCCCAGTTTTGATTTGTTAAATTTCCTTTGGATGAGCTGAGTTTATGATCTTACTTCTAATTTCTCTTTTTCTATGAATGTCAGTGTTCCAAGTATCACATAGAATTAAATCAGAGTCCCAGGCAAAACGATCCTTAAAGTTCCAATTTAACAAAGCAGACATCTTGGGCAATCCTGGAAATTACATCAGAATTCCACCCAGTTAAAAGTTCATGATCTTGTCCCCACACCCACAATCCATCACATGGTTCAATCTTCTTCTTCCACACTGGCGTTTCCACCCAGCTGCTTCCGGTCAGGTGTAAAAGTGCGGAGACAAAAGATGACCTTGCTCTTCTAGAAAAGAATGACAACAACACATTCCACAATCCTACTCCTGTCTATTCCCCCCTCCCATCAACTGTACTAATGAAACAGCATCATGAAATAAGAGAAAGTGTGGCAGGCCAAAATTCTAGAAGGAATATAATTGCAGGCCTGACAATGAGCTTTTTTCGAAATGGATAAAGACCAAGTATCTCTACACATATAAACAACAAGCTGCCACATTTGCTACGTGTACAGAATGAGGGGCAAAAGGAAGTTGTTAAAATGGCATGCCTCTCTTTCTTATCAGGCACTGGCCTTAGCAATGTCTGTTCCTAGCTGCCATTTCCCTTTTCCAAAAGCACCCCTGTAACTTCATGCCGAAGCTGGATAGATTTTGCCTTGATTGTTTGCAATCTCATTTCCCCATCAGTCTATGCTTACAATGACCAAAGAACTGGTGTAAGCATATGGTGCTTTTCAACCGTGGCACGACAAAACCGCGGTCCACTAAAGCGTGCCCGATTAAAGCGCGTCGCTGACGTCATCAGCAGCGCGACAACAGCGACCGCGGAGAAAAAAGGGTGCTTTAAAAAGCGCTTTGAAAGCAAGCCGATTCACGTTAAGGTAAGGGTAAGGTTTAGGGTTAGGGTTAGGGTTAGGGTTAGGTTAAGGGTTAGGGTTAGGTTTAGGGTTAGGTTAAGCATTAGGGTTAGGTTAAGCGTTAGGGTTAGGTTAAGCGTTAGGGTTAGGTTAAGGGTTAGCGTTAGGTTTAGCATTAGGTTAAGGGTTAGGTTAAGGGTTAGGTTTAGGGTTAGGTTTAGGGTTAGGTTTTGGGGGGTTAGGTTTAGGTTTAGGGGTTAATTTTAGCTTTAGCGCTCACAGCGTGCTTTTTTCGTCGCGCTGTGATGACGTCAGGTACGCGGTTTCGTCGAGCGCGCTTTACTCGACCGCGGTTTTGTGGTGGAACCCTTTTCAACAACTATCCCACTTTCTAATATAGAAGGCAAAGAGCTTGGCTGCCTCCTGATAAAACTCTTCCCCTAGACTAGGGGTGTGAAAATGGCAGCCCGCAGGCCAGATCCGTCACATGCAGGCCACACCTACCCAGCTCCGCGAATGGGAGAAATGTCACGAAACATCATGACAGCAACGTGATGCCACAGGTTTGACACCTGTGTTTCTTAAAATGTGACCCTAGGATGCATGGGAGGGCTTTCTCCCCACCCCAAAGATCCTTTCAGGAGTCTGCAAAATTTTTTAAAAAAACATTTGCCCACCTATCTTGAAAAAATGATTTGCAAAAATCAAAACTATTTGCCTGCCTATGTTGAAAAATGATCATATTAAAATCCTCTCCCACATTCACTAGAAGGAGTAGCGGCGGTGGCAACAACAGCAGTAAATGTCTCCCTTTTAATTTTTTTTCTATGTAAATGTGTTTTTATTTTCCATTTTCATTTCGTACAGTCACATATATACTGTGCATAACCAGGGCCATATAACATTAAACAATAAACACAGCCAATCCTCTTGTCAACAATACCCCCAAAAATAGAAACCCAATGTACCTCTTCGACCCTCCATACACCTCTTTCTTTCACCCCCCTCCAACTTTCCATCTTCCCTCCAACATTCCCCTCTACCCTACTTTCCCTCCCCCTCTACCACTCCTCCTTTTAATTTTTTAATGGTAAATATCAGTAAAATAATCCCTACCAATAAAAGCTCTTTTGGGGTTCTCCATAATTTTTAGAAGAGGGAAGGGGCCCTATGAGAAAAAAAAAGTTTAAGGAACACTACCCTTGAATTATAATCTTGAGTAATCTTGAGCAATTATTGTACTAGTGCTTTCTGATGCATTAAACTTCTCCCCCTAATTTTTGGCTGGGCCTTGGTCCTCCCCAAATGGTTCTCTCTTTCTGTAAGCTTCCAAGCATAGCTGTCAGAACTCTTTAAAGTCTTTTTTTTAAAAAAAGCTCTAAATATCTCTAAAATGCATAGGATAGGGCTCTAAAGGATGACCTCTACATATATCTTTCCCAACAAACCACCCCCGGGGTAATTATTCTTTTCCTACTTAGTTGGACAGTAACACAGAATGAGTTAATTACAGTTCATTTCTTCCTTGATCCCCCCGCTATCAAATATTTACTATATTGGGCATTTCCGAATGTTTCTCTCTACAGGAGTCCCTTCATTGATGTGCTGGGCGACCCAGCTGGTCAACCCTCCATTATAGAAGAAAGAGAAAGCTACAATTATACAGATGCTGTTGTCCATGACTTTTTATAATTGCATTATCTCTCAATGCAGCTCCTCAGCTCCTCACATTCAGGAAAATACGAGGCCTAATGCTCTCCTATGTTCACTGTGTGGTATTATATTCATTAATATTGAAAGAGTGCATTTGCTGAACCTTATTATAATTTTTCTTTTGCAAGGGCCATCCCTTTTACTAAATTACCAAAACTGTTGCAGCCTTTTAATTAAGAATAAATGTATACACCGTCAGCATTTTAAATATTCAAACCGTAGAGCAGCAGTGAAATAGCTTCTTGCCTTCAGGGTGACAATTACATTGGTGCCTTTTGGCACCAAGGGGAAAAGAACATGTTTCTAGCCCTTATGATTAGACTGAAGAATGCCTTCTCCTTTAGTCATGCATTGATTCTACCATAGATATTTCATACATAGAAGGCTTTAATGGACTGGTTTTGGAACTCATTTTAGGAATGGGGGAAAGAAGAGGGAGAACTGAAACAAAACTTAAGAACCTTAAAAAAGTCATGCTAAATCAGACCCCATTTCATTATGACTGCAAACAAAGGACAACCACACGAACAGACTATATTCAGATTGGGCTTGAAAATGCTACTGAATTAGATAAAACCGAACTGGATAAACGTTTTAAATCTATCACTTGATTAATGGAAAACAACAAAACAACAAAACAAAGGGACATGACTTTTCTAGGCTGTCCTTTCAACAGCTTGGTTAGGGGGATGGTGGACACAGCTCAGTGATGGAAGAAGTGCCCATCCTAAAATCTTCCCTTAAAAAGATCTCATCATCACTAATGTTGAAAAAGCTGAGCAAGATCAGATCTGGCTTGAATTTGGCTGAGAGGTCACCAAGAAATCCTTAGGGCTGTAGGATGGATGGAGAAATTGCACCAAGGTACAGTAGGTAGGTAGGTAGGTAGGTAGGTAGGTAGGTAGGTAGGTAGGTAGGTAGGTAGGTAGGTAGGTAAGTAGCAGTGGTGGGTTGCAGGCAGTACACCCTGGTAGAGGCATATTTGAGCCTGCCTAGAGGGCTCGCCCACCCACCCGCGCTCCTTACCTGTCTTTAAACTCTTTGGTGCTTCCGCACACATGCACAACGCATGCAGCACCTGTGCGACGCTCTGCCGAGCAGCTGGAGTGTCACGGAGGCTCGTGGAGACGTCGCTGGATGGTAAAATGCATGTGTGCGCTAAGCGCATGTGTGCACACACTGCGCACATTCATGTGGAGGACGCCGGGCCCCATTGCAACTGTACCGGTTGCAACAGGATCTGGAACCCGCCACTGGTAGGTAGGTAGGTAGGTAGGTAGGTAGGTAGGTAGGTAGGTAGGTAGGGAGGGAGAGAGAGAGAGAGAGAGAGAGAGAGAGAGAGAGAGAGAGAGAGATGATAGATAGATAGATAGATAGATAGATAGATAGATAGATAGATAGATAGAGAGATGATAGAGAGAGAGAGAGAGAGAGAGAGAGAAAGATGATAGATAGATAGATGATAGATAGATAGATAGATAGATAGATAGATAGATAGATAGATAGAGAAAGAGATAGATAGAGATAGATAGAGATAGATAGAGATAGGAGATAGATAGATAGATAGATGATAGATAGATAGATAGATAGATAGATAGATAGATAGATAGATAGATAGATAGATAGATAGATAGATAGATAGATGATAGATAGATGATAGATAGATGAGAGAGAGAGAGAGAGAGAGATATGATAGATAGATAGATAGATAGATAGATAGATAGATAGATAGATAGATAGAGATAGAGATAGTAGATAGATAGATAGTTAGATAGATAGATAGAGAAAGAGATAGATAGAGATAGATAGAGATAGATAGAGATAGATAGAGATAGATAGAGATAGGAGATAGATAGATGATAGATAGATAGATAGATAGATAGATAGATAGATAGATAGATAGACAGACAGACAGACAGACAGAAAGACAGACAGACAGACAGACAGACAGACAGACAGACAGACAGATAGATAGATGATAAATAGAGATAGATAGATAGATAGATAGATAGATAGATAGATAGATAGATAGATAGATAGATAGATAGATAGATAGATAGATAGATAGATGATAGATCAGAAGAATATGGTACCAAAATTTGTTGCAAAAACCAACAAACCTGAACCCTTTATAGATACTGTCTATCAGTGATGGTGAACCTTCAAGACTCTGAGTGCCCAAACTGTGTGTGTGCATGTCCAAACTGAAAGGTGCGAGCAAGTGCGCGAATGCACACACACGAACATGCACAAACTCATATATGCACGGACATGTGCAAGTGTGTGAATGTGCAGACATGTACATATGTACATGTGCGGACATGGACATGCACACATTTATGGACATGCACATGTGTGGACATGCACAAGCACGCACACACACACACATACATACACGGATATGCACTAGTGTGCACATGCACAGCAGACATGTGGTTGTTTGCATGGAAACAGAAGCTCATGAAAGAAATGCCATGGACATCTGACCTGGGGCCACGGCGCATGTGCCAGCAGAGACAGCTTTGCGTGCCACCTCTGTCACCCATGCCATAGGTTCGCCATCACAGCTGCATATCCATATATTCCTGAGGAGTCTACCTTAAAGGGAAAGACATTCTGCTAAAGCAGATTATACTCTTAGCAAACATTAGAAAGGAATCTCTTTGTCTGAGAAGCCGGAGAACATAATAATAACCAACTAAAGTAAACAGTTTTGAACCAGGCAGACTCTTCTTATGTTCCTAAGCTACTTCTAACATAGGTATAACATGGGAGAGGAGACAATTCACTTTATAAAGAAGCCAGGTGCTACTCACCATTCATAAAGCCCTCCATGGTAGTGGATCTGACTATTTGAGAGACCGCCTTCTGCCAATTACCTCCCTCCGTCCCATCAGATCGCATAGAGTAGGCCTCCTCCGAATTCCATCCGCCAGTCAGTGCCGACTGGCGACTACGCGGAGGAGAGCCTTCTCAGTTGCAGCTCCGACGCTTTGGAACGATCTCCCCATGGAGATTCGCACCCTCACCACCGTCCAGACCTTCCGCACAGCCCTCAAGATCTGGCTATCCCGCCAGGCCTGGGGATAAGACCCTAACCTCGCCCCACCCAAATGCTGAATGAATGTTGTGTTTTACTGGTTTATTTTTTTTTAATTCACATTTTTTTCTTGTGTTTTGTCTTGCACTCCCTTCCTATTAATTGTAAGCCGCCCTGAGTCCCCTCAGGGAAAAGGGCGGCCTATAAATGTCAAATAAATGGAAAAAAAAATGAAAAATGAAGCCTGCCACAGATTCCTATGGGAATGAAATCAATCAAATATCAGATCAGGTTCCAGGTAGCACCAATGAGCAATAATGAATAGCACCAATGAGGGTTTTTAATATTCAGTGCTCTCTAAGGAAAAATGAGCACAAAGATGTAGTTGGAAATATAGCAATAGCAATAGCAGTAGACTTATATACCGCTTCATAGGCCTTTCAGGCCTCTCTAAGCGGCTTACAGAGAGTCAGCATATTGCCCCCAACAATCTGGGTCCTCATTTTACCCACCTCGGAAGGATGGAAGGCTGAGTCAACCCTGAGCCGGTGAGATTTGAACCGCTGACCTGCTGATCTAGCAGTAGCCTGCAGTGCTGCATTTAACCACTGCGCCACCTTGGCTCTTATACCAACACCAAATATATACCAACACAGGTGCTTTGACAAGGTGTATGCAAAAAATTAGGTATTAGAAGTAATTGTATTAACACTAGACTGTTGCTTTAAAATATACTTCTATTAGAGAGAGTTACAGATGAGAATGCATTTACATTTCTTAGCAATACATTTAAAAATTACACACCCAGAGAAGAATGACTGGAACTTAGTGATACATAAAATTTGTGACATTGACACGGATCAAAGTTATGATATATGCATCTTCAGATCAAAGTTTTCCTCCGATGTCTCATTGCCAAATATAGTTGATTAAGAAAAAATAATTGCAGAAGGAAAGAAAAGGCTCATAAACATCCTTATTAGGCATTGAGTTTCATTGAAAACAATGGAAACTGAGTAAATTGTTCTATATCTTCTTCTATTGTAAAACCATTGTTGCCCTCTTTGGGATAGAGATACAAATATGGATGTCTGAAATTTCATTTTACGTCTCAAATTCTTTCTTGAAATTCATATGCAGCTGGTTTCTTCAAGCTGCTGAAAGGCAATTATGGCTCTTCCATCATAATAGATTTTAATTAGCTGGGGGAATATTGTCTTTTACTGTGACACATTCACCCCCATAAAACTCTTTCAGCATAATAAAAGTTTTGTGACAGCTGCTACCAGATTAAGTATCACCTGTCCATATTTTTAATCACTTTTGCAACTAAGGTTTTTTTTTCCAGCTCCAGCATAAACTTTGCATTTGTTTATCTGGATGAATCATGAATCGGAAAGCTCTAATGTTAACAAATATATCTAAGCATGTGCAGTATTTGATTCTGTATATAAAGCTAAGTAAATTCACCTGGGTTTTCTCTAAAAAAAAAACTATCTAGAGTTTTAATAACAATTGGAAAAAATGGAGCAATCTTTTGTAGCATGAGTTGCTGGGCATCGGATGGCATATAAATCTAACTAATATAATGATGATCAAGAGACTGAAAAAATAATTACGTTCAAACTCAGTGGAAGAAATACCATCAAGGCAATTAAAAGCCTGGGAGAATTCAAGTCGTTAGATGCATGGATGGAATAGGGGACTGGACTCAAGCAGAACTAAAGGCCCTGGAGAGGAAGACTAGGGGGAAAAAATGACAAAGACTCAAGTTTTTCATCCTCGGAACTGTGGCACGACAAAACCGCGCTCGACTAAAGCGCGCCCGATGAAACCGCATCATTGACGTCATCAACAGGGCGACAACAGCGAGCACGGAGAAAGAAGGGTGCTTTAAATAGCGCTTTTAAAGCAAGCCGATTCAAGTTAAGGTAAGGGTTAGGTTGAGGGTTAGGTTTAGGGTTAGGTTAAGGGTTAGGGTTAGGTTTAGGGTTAGGTTAAGGGTTAGGATTAGGTTTAGCGTTAGGTTAAGGGTTAGGTTTAGGGTTAGGTTTAGGGTTAGGTTAAGGGTTAGGTTAGGGTTAGGGTTAGGGTTAGGGTTAGGGTTAGGGTTAGGGTTAGGGTTAGGGTTAGGGTTAGGGTTAGGATTAGGATTAGGATTAGGTTTAGCATTAGGTTAAGGGTTATGTTTAGGATTAGGTTTAGGGGGGTTAGGTTTAGGTTTAGGGGTTAATTTTAGGTTTAGCGTTTACAACGTGCTTTTTTCTCCGCGCTGTTGTCGCGCTGTGATGACGTCAGCTACACGGTTTCATCGAGCGCCCTTTAGTCGAACACGGTTTTGTGGTGGAACCCCTCGGAACGTCATTGGCGGACTCTATTTACCAAGGAAAATAGGTGAGTGTGGAATCTTGCAAGTGCATCAGGCAATTGAAGAAGGAAAAAAAAGGCTTTGGAAGAATACCTGAAGGGGACTGAAGAAGCTGCACTGAAGCTAGTATATTAGGAAGGCTATTGGAGTATTGGCCTAGAAGAAATTGGCCTACAAGAAACACCAAATAAAGAACAGAAAAGAGGCATAGGAAGACAATGCTTTATAAGACCAGTACATTAAGAGTCGAGGTGGTGCAGTGGTTAAATGCAGCACTGCAGGCTACTTCAGCTGACTGCAGTTCAGCAGTTCGGCTGTTCAAATCTCACCGGCTCAGAGTTGTCTCAGCCTTCCATCCTTCCGAGGTGGGTAAAATGAGGACCCGGATTGTTGTTGGGGGCAATATGCTGACTCTGTAAACCGCTTAGAGAGGGCTGAAAGCCCTATGAAGCGGTATATAAGTCTAACTGCTATTGCTATTGCTATTTTAAAAAAAACAGTGGCAGGGAAAGCAGATAATAATCTATCTGGCTGCACAAGACCAAGCTTTAAGGCTAAATGCATACAAGGCCAGAATTGAGAATATGGCAACCGACAGCAAGTGCCGTCTCTGCAAAAAAGCTGTAGAAACGGTGGATCAGTTGGTTAGTTGTTCCAAGAGGATCACCCCTGTCCGATTACAAGCAACGGCATGACCAAGTAGCAGCAATGGTTCCTTGGAAGATCTGCAAGCAATTTCATTTGTCTGCAAACAAGAAAACCAATAAACATTAACACCTGCCCATTCCAGGTTCTTGGGAAGGACTTGATAGGTGAATAAAAATGCAATGCGCTCTACATGGGGCAGCCCTTGAAGAGTATTCGGAGACTTCAACTCGTCCAGAAGGCAGCCGTGCGAGCGATTGTGGGTGCACCTCGGTACACCCACGTTACATCTATCCTCCAAGAGCTGCACTGGTTACGATCGGTCTCCGGATACGCTTCAAAGTGCTAGTCGTAACTTATAAAGCCCTTCATGGTATTGGACCTGGGTACTTGAGAGACCGCCTGCTGCCAATTACCTCCCAAAGACACATTAGATCACACAGGGTCGGCCTCCTCCGGGTTCCGTCTACCAGCCAATGCCATCTGGCTACCACCCGGGGGAGGGCCTTCTCTGTGGCAGCTCCGGCCCTTTGGAACGAACTCCCCGCAGAGATTCGGACCCTCACCTCTCTCCAGGCCTTCCGGAAAGCCGTCAAAACCTGGCTGTGCCGGCAGGCCTGGGGTTGACGAGTTCCCCTCCCCTCTCGACCTGTGTGGCTGTGTGATTCTTGGTTATTTTAATCACTTGTATTGTGTTCTATGTTCCCTTTCCCCCCTTGAGTTGTTCGCCGCCCTGGGTCCCTCCCGGAAAAGGGCGGCATACAAATAAAATAAATCTAAATCTAAATCTAAAAATGCCAAATCCAGCCTGAATATCTGACTGACTGAGCAACAGATCATAATAATAACTACCTTCATGTTCTCATGGAGCTTCCCCTCACCGCAATGAATAGGTGTCACATTCTGTCCCATAAATTAGCTAACAAACACAAGTCTAGATTGTTGCATAAACCCACCCTCTGTAATTAAGATTCAGCGTGTTGCATGGATTAAAGAATGACATAATCATGACTCAGCTTAACATAGGAATGCTTTCTGTTTAAAAATGCTCAATATGCAGATGCTCCCTAAACATGATAAATCTTCTGATCATCCAAAGGCCTCTGCTGTGGACAGAAAAACAGGAAGAGAAGTATACAGTATCACATAATAATGACCATGCAACATATTGCCGTATGTTTATCAACAGCTGAGAAAATAGAATAAACTGAATTGCTTAATATTGTGTTTGTCTTGAAGTCACCCCTCCCCCAAGAGTAAAAGTGTTCTGACCCCCCCCCCTCATCCCACACCAACACACACTCCGAGCCAAAGATAAGTTACGGCATTTAATTAACAGACAGACAGGTCCTTGGCAGCAAACCGGCACAGACAAGCTTGGACAGCAATAAACACAGATAAGGCTTGGCAGCGATCCAGCCTGCCAAGCTCATAACAATGTTCTTGGACATTCGTTCCTGCGTTGACTTCTGCAAGAAGGGCGTGTGCACAAGTAGCTTTTTATAGTCTGGAGAGGAGCCTAATGACCACCAGCTGAGTGCAATTACCTCCTGTAATTGCGTAATTGTTCCTGACGCCTATTAGTTCTTCGATGGCGTGCATCCAGGAACAACTCACTGTTGACATCCGGGTCACACTCCCTTGTCTCCTCCCCACTGGTCCAAGGCTCAGGCGCCTCCTGGTGGCCAACCAGCCTCTCTGCACCCTGCTCAGAGTCAGAACCCTGTCCAGAGTCCTCCACATCCTCCAGAGCAGACTCATCGGGCCCCTCGCTGTCGGAGTCTGGTGGCAGCTCCAGCGGCTCCTGCTGGGCCACAACAGAAAGGCAAGTACAGTATGGTGGAGCAAGAGCCTTACTGTAGTTTACTCTGCCAAGCACAGAAATCTTTCCAGTTCTCTCCTTCATTGATGAATCCATCATTGATTAATTAAAAAAGGCAGCTTTATTCACAACAGTTGCACCCTGAGACAATATCTCAAAAACCATCAAAACATTAACGCCTGTTTCAGGTCCTCAGGGAGGACTCAATAGCTCTGCCTGACTGTGCAGTGAACCATAATAACTATCTTGAGGTTCTTGTGGAGGTTGTTTCTCTGAAGAAGAGGAGAGCTAGGCCAGAGGTTCAACCATACTTACAGGTCCAGAGGTGGGTTCCTACCAGTTTGCACTAGTTTGGTAGAACCGGTTCATCAAATCTACCAAACCGGGTAGAAGAGGTTCCACCAGTGGACCCGGAAAGCAGGCCACACCTACAGAAGAGGTTCCAAAAATTTTTGAAACCCACCACTGACAGACACACACACACACACACACACACACACACAGACTCACACAGGAAGAAAGAAATAAAGAAAAAAGAAAAAAGAAAGAAAAAGTGAGAGAGAGATGAAAGAAAAAAAGGAAAAAGGGAAAGAGACAAAAGGAAGGAGAGAGAGAGAGGGGGGGGGAGAGAGAGAGAGAAAGAAAACACATGGCCGGCAAGCCACTCCCACCAGGTCACATGGCCGGCAAGCCACTCCCACAAAGGAGGCCACACCCACATAGTAGGTTCAAAAATTTTTTGAAACCCACCACTATACAGGTCCCATCAGAGGACTCAGACAAACAGTCTCTCTCGCATAAAAAACATAAGGGGAGACATAAATTACAGAAACCAAAGCATACCAAAGTTTGTCACCTGGATTACCTGGATTGTCACCTGGATTACAGGAACCATGCTAGATGTTGGAGTTTCTGGACATCTGGTGAAAAGTCAGGATTGCTAGCTGAGTAATAGGGGCCAACAGCTGAAGAACTACTGGAAGAAAAGATCTTTATCCTTACAAAGAAATAATTATCTGTTATTATACATTAAGCCCAACAAGAAGCAGATATTTGAAACAAATGGACCAATTCTGGAAAGAACAACATCCATAAATAACAGAACAGAGGCTAGAAGATCAACATTGATTTATCATACAAAATATTCACAGAAGAATTGGAAGAATATCAAAGGCCTACCCAGAGCAGAGAAATCAAAGATTGCCAGAAGTGATTCAGACTGCAGAGACAAACCGGGGGGGGGGGGAGGGTTTGGCCGTAGAGGAAGCCAGCACAACTATGCAAACTTTTTCGGGCGCCGAACCGATAGTAATGCTGGCAGCAACCCACCTCTGGTGAGTATGAAATATTTCAAGTAGATGATTGAAGAAAAAAAAGGGCTTTGGTAGATTATCTGAAGGACAGTGAAGAACAGGGGTGTCAAACATGTGGTACCATGTTGTCATCATATGACATCACAACTTTTTCCCCTTCGCTAAACCAGAGGTCCCAGCAAGGGTATGGCTAGCTGATGAGAGCTAAATAGCTTGAAATAGATCTATACTAGTCTCCCTTTATTTATTTATCAGCACAAATAAAAAAAACCACATATATATACATATATATATATATATATATATATATATATATATATATATATATATATATATATATATATATATATATATATATATATATATATATATATATATATATATATATATATATATATATATATATATATATATACTTAAAGTATATATATCAAATGATTAACTCCCTGCCTGGGAGGCAATAGAGCACAGGTTCGAATCCCAGTAAGGATATGGCTAGCTGATGAGAGCTAAATAGCTTGAAATAGATCTATACTAGTCTTCCTTTATTTATTTATCAGCACAAATAAAAACACACACATATATATATATATATATATATATATATATATATATATATATATATATATATATATATATATATATATATATATATATATATATATATATATATATATATATATATATTGCAAGGATTGCGTCAGGTTATGTTCTAGACATTAGGCGCACTCAATTTTATTGTGGGTGAGCACAGCCCAGATATTTTAGCAGCTGCTCTGGTTTTGTGGATAAAAAATACATTTGTTGCCTAGCTTTCTCCCTGGGTTGTTCTGAAAGCTTTCTGTGATATAGGTTATAAAAGCTAAAGTAAAGTGAAGAGAAGACGAATTAGTGTGTTTTCCCTACAGTGCACAACAGTGTAGTACTTTGTGTTGAAAACCTATTTTAACATGCACATTATTTATTTAATCCTTCTCCATCCTTCTCCAAACTGCATCATTTTCTTTAGTACTGGAACAATAATTTTTAGAAATAATGAAACTAATAAAACAAGACGCAGGCATACTGTATCTACCTGAAAGATAATAAAACAGCAGTTAGCCGTGTTTTTTTTTTCTTTAAATGTGCTAAGTGCTACGTGGTTTAGAAATCATGCCTTGCCATATACAAAGCCTTTTAAAGCTAAGTGTTGATTGAAGGACATAATGAAAAAGTACGAAGCCAGCAAGTGCAATGATTGGAAAAAGACAAGTTTCTTATTATTCTATCACCATTAGCTGCCACACCAGCCAAAGTGTTCTTTTCTGAACTTAGTTTCAATCACAATTCCTTTTGCAAATCAGTTCTGTTTAATTTCTGCCGACATTCTGTATTTGATCTCAGTTGGCAGGCAGAATATTTGGGGAACTTCAATTGAAAACACATCAGCATTCCTCATTCGTCCTGAGCATAGACGACATATTTTTTTTAGTCTGAAAAAGGAAAAAAATATACTTGCCCCTTCCTATTATGGCCCAGCAGGAGCTGTTGAAGCTGCCACCAGACTTCGACAGCGAGGGGCCCTATGAGCCGGCTCTGGAGGATGTGGAGGACTCTGGACAGGGTTCCGACTCCGAGCAGGGCTCAGAGAGGCTGGTTGGCCACCAGGAGGCGCCTGAGCCTTGGACCAGTGGGGAGGAGACAAGGGAGTGTGATCCTGAAGTCCTGCATTGGAGCAGTGGGGAGGAGCCAAGGGAGTTGGTCCTGGATGCCTGGCAATGCCGGGCAGATCGACATAGAGAGCAGCTACGCAGTTACCAAAGATAATTGGACCCAGGTGATTGTAATTAGGCTCCTCTCAAGATAGTATTTAAAGAGAGACTGGGAGGAGCCTGGTTTTGCAGGATTCAACGTCATTCCTAACGCTGGAGAAGCTGTTATCTGTCGAAGTCTGAGTTGCTGCCAAGGTTCTTATCTGTTTGTTATGCTTGGCTTTCAGCCACCGAGGTTTTGGTTTCTTGCTAATAAAGTGCTGTGACATTCCAGTTAAGCTTGTCCCGACATTCGTTACTGGACGGAGGAGGGGGTCAGAACACTTCACTTCTGAGATCTGGCTTCTGAGTCTTACATGCATACATTCAGAGGAAAGGGGAGGCACACAAGTTAAAAGCATGAATTCTTTGCATCAGCCATCCTGATGCAAGCACAGATGATGTGGGCCAGAGCCCCATGTAATAACATTGCCAAAAAGTCATTAAGTCATTAACTCTTACATAGTTTCTTCTCTGGTAATATTGTACTGCTAACCAGAGCTTACAAAACCTTTGCTAGACCTATTCTCGAATACAGCTCATCTGTCTGGAACCCACACTGCATATCGGACATTAATACAATCAAGCAAGTCGAGAGATATTTCACGAGAAGAGTCCTCTGCTCCTCTGCTCGCAATAGAATGGTGGCCTTATACCACCAAACTTGAAATTTTGGTCTTAGACAACTTACACTGCCTTCAGTCTGACCTAAGCGTAGTACACAAAATTATCTGCTACAATGTCCTACCTGTCAATGACTACTTCAGCTTCAACCACAACAATACATGTGCTCTGGCCCACCTTGAGAAAACTGGGAATTATGTCAGAATGCTTCTTATAGACTATAGCTCGGCCTTTAACACCATCTTACCAGGAATTCTCATTGAAAAGTTGACTAACCTGAATTTCCCTCCCCTCACTTGTGAATGGATCAAAGACTTCCTGACAGATCGTCCACAAACAGTGAGAGTTGGGTCCTTTACATCTTCCACGCTGAAGCTCAGCGCAGGCAATAGCAATAGCAATAGCAGTTAGACTTATATACCGCTTCATAGAGCTTTCAGCCCTCTCTAAGCGGTTTACAGAGTCAGCATATTGCCCCCAACAACAATCTGGGTCCTCATTTTACCCACCTCGGAAGGTTGGAAGGCTGAGTCAACCCTGAACCAGTGAGATTTGAACAGCCGAACTGCAGAACTGCAGTCAGCTGAAGTAGCCTGCAGTGCTGCATTTAACCACTGCGCCACCTCGGCTCCCCTCATATGTATGCAGTGAGTACAGCCCATACCTGTACTCACTGCATACATATGACTGCATATCCTCTGATCCATCCAACATCATAATAAAGTGTGCAGACGACACAACAGTGCTGGGTCTCATAACTGGAGGGGACGAATCAGCATACAGGGAAGAAATCCAGAAGGTATCCGCATGGTGCTCAAGAAACAACTTACATCTAAATACTAGTAAGACAAAGGAGATGGTGCTAGATTTCCGGAAGCACAGAGAGGAACCTGCCCCACTGTATATCGAGGGGGGCTGTGTGGAGGGTTTCATCTTTTAAATTCTTGGGAGTGCTTATTAGTCAAGCTCTCACTTGGAAAAACAACATGTCTCTGGTGATGGGAAGGCCCAACAGAGATTTCATTTTCTTAGAGTCCTGCGAAAAAATCAGGTGGAACAATGGATGATGACCTCTTTCTATCAGTCCACCATAGAAAGTGTCCTCACATATAGTATTACAGTATGGTACACTGGTTTAACAGCTGCGGACAGGAAGGACCTACAGAGAATGATCAATTCGGCACAAAAAACCATTGGTTGCCCTCTGACACCGCTGGATGACATCACCAGATCTCGCTGCTTTAGCAGAATAAGGAAGATACTCAGAGATGATTCACACCCTCGTCACTGTCTCTTTGCACTTCTACCATCAGGCAGAAGACATCAAACAGCCAAACAAACAGGTTTAAATATAGTTTCTATCCTTCGGCTGTGAGTCTTTTAAAACAACCACAATCACTCCATGCACACTCTAGGTTTTTTTTTTCCTTTTTCTTTCTTTTTTTGTTTCTGTTATAATTTTGCACCAGTGAGGTTAAAACCAATTTCATTGTATTAAAGTACAATGACAATAAAGATGATACTTATACTTATGAGCACGCAATAGATACAAACTCAAGGTAAATCACTCCAAACTCGATTACAGAAAATACGACTTCAGCAACAGAGTGGTCAATGTATGGAATGTTCTACCCAACTCTGTGGCTTCTTTCTAAAACTCACCAAATTTTAACTTGAGACTGTCTACTGTCAACCTCACCCCATTCCTAAGGGGCAGGATTATTTCTGCATCTTTAAGTTTTATTGCTTTAAAATACTGAATGCCAAATTAAATAATTGTTCTGAAGTGAAAGAAATGTGGTTTTTTAAAGTAATTTCTATTGAATGTTTTAATCTCTAAAAACAGAAAGAAAAACACCACAAGAACAAACAAAACACAAAACACACGTAACAATATAAAGTAATTATACAGCCTTCTCTATCAGCTTTCCAGTTTAGCTTTTATAATCCTCCAATCTGCATTGCCTTCCTATTGCTTTAACCTTGTCTTATAATATAACAACAGTAGTGCTAACACTTATAATAATATTGATTATTTATATCACCATATATTTGCATTCTCTATTTTCTGTTTTGGCTTCTGTTTTCTAGCCACTTATAAATTTTGTTCCATATTTTATAAAAATCTGATTCTTCTCTTTTTTTTTAGTTCTATTGTCACTTTGGGTTCACCGACAAATGCGTGCTTGACAAATGCGTGCTCGACAAAAGCGCGCCGACAAAACCGCTGGGAAAAAACCACGAGTTTGAAATTGTGCCGACGAATGAGCGCAGAAGCGCGCCGACAACAGCGCGCCGACAGAAGCACGCTCTAAACCTAACCCTAAACCTAACCCTAACCTTAACCCTAAACTTAAACCTAACCCTAACCCTAACCCTAAACCTGACCCTGACCCTGACCCTAACCCTAACCCTAACCCTAACCCTAACCCTAACCCTAACCCTAACCCTAACCCTATCCCTGACCTTAACCGTAATCGTGCTTCTGTCGACGCTCTTTTGTTGACGCACCTTTGTGGGCGCGCTGTCGACATCGCAGTTTTATTGCCGCAATTTTGTCGGCCGCGCTGTTGTCGGGCGTGCATTTGTCGGGTCACGGTCATTTTGTCCATCTCTGCACATTCGAGTACTTTTCTAATTATTGTTTCATCTGCGGCTGTATTGATTTTTTCCCAGTTTTGTGCGAAAGCAATCCTGACTGCAGTGAGTATGTGTATGATTATGTATTGAGATTGTTTATCCATTTTTTGGTCTAGTAGTTCTAATAAGAATGCTTCTGGTTTCAGTTCTATTTTTCACTCTGTAATTTCTTCCAACCATTTCCGAATTTTGCACCAGTATTTCCTTGTGATGGGGCACGTCCACCCCATAGAATGATCCACACTTGTGGCTACATCTCAATGTGGTTTTGACGGGAGAAATTAGAATGAACTTATTTTGAAATAAATAAAGAGTTTGGTATCCTCATTCATTGTAAGGCAGTTCATAATGGAAAAGGGTGATGCAGCCTTTCAGTCAGTTTTGTTTTCAATTCCCTGTTAAAGTGCAATATGAAATAATTAATAAGTTAATACCATACTTCAAAATCAGTCTTCAACAAATCTCTTAATCAATGAGTAATAATCAGCTCACATTGCAAGTGGCTGAAGCAGAATGAAACTAATAATTAGATTGTTAAGATTTACCATTGAGTAGAATAAGGCAGCTCTACCTGAGTTGTAGGTTTGGATGACCATCAGATGGTAGCAAATGGATTTTTCTCAATCTTTATACCATCCAGTAATTATCTGGACCAGTAGCCTGGATATTCAGATTCAGATTAACAGAGTTGGAAGGGACCGTGTAGGGTTGCTCCCAGTTTGGCCTGGATTGGGCAAACTGGTAGTGGCAGCAGCGGGAGGTTCTGCCCACCTGCCCAGATGCTTATGCACATGCGCAGAAGCATTGCGTGCATGAGGGAACTGGTAGTAAAAAAAATGGAAACCCATCACTGTTGTAGGTCATCTACTCCAACCCCCCCGCACCCAAGCAGGAGACCATACACCATTTCTGGCAGATGGCAGCCCAGTCTCTTCTTGAAAACTTTCAGTGATGAACCTCCCAAAGTACTTGAGAGACCGCCTACTGCCAATTACCTCCACACGACCTATTAGATCTCACCGATTGGGCCTCCTCCGAGTTCCATCTGCTGGTCAATGCCGACTGGCAACCACGCGGAGGAGGGCCTTCTCAGTGGTAGCTCCGACCCTATGGAACGATCTCCCCATGGGGATTCGTACCCTCACCACCCTCCAGACCTTCCGCACAGCCCTTAGAATCTGGCTATCCCGTCAGGCCTGGGGCTAAGAGTGTAACCCGCCCGAGTGGTATGAATGTTGTGTTTTAACTATGTACTGTCTTATATGTAAAAAGTCTGTCTTCCCCCCTTCCTTTTTATGGATTGTAAGCCGCCCTGAGTCCCCCCAGGGAAAAGGGCGGCATATAAATAAAACTCAATACCAATACCAATACCAATTTCTCATATGATACACCCAAAGTAGAATCCGGTGAAGTCCAACCAATCCAGAATGCTAGCCAAACACCATTACCACACCACTATAGCACCAACAATTGTTTTCACAGTGGTGTAAACAGTTCTCTTTACAGTTTGGTTCACCCCCTCTTGGTCGGCACGTGCTCCAGTCTCTGCAAGCCAACACCGAGTGATGCAAATTTCCAAAATGTCTCATTTCTCTTACAAAAATCAAATGGCATCTTCTTGCTTCAGAGGTGAATCAAACTTGCATTCCAACAAGTTTATCCTGTGCTTTTAAATATTTCGGGGGGGGGGGGGTTGACTGGAGATCCTCTTTGCTTTTTATGTAGTGTTTCATTCTGCTGAATGAGGTGAAAAGTCCTCGGTTTCAATTTTAGGACCTTCCTCTTCCTCACCGGGTCAAATGCCGCACAGCTCTCTCAGACTTTGCTGAGGCTCCAAGGGGACCCCCAGAATACCACCACCATGCTTGATCTACTATTCTGATTTGGAGCCATGGGGGGTTCTTTGCTGCACTTTGTAAACTATTTCAAAAATTACCTTCCCTTTCAAATCAGCCCTACAGCAGTTGAGAGGTAGTTTGCAAGCCATCACATAAATATCCACAAATATAAGGGAATAAATGTTTGAACTGCTGTTGTTGTTGTTAGTCATGAAGTCGTGTCCGACTCATTGCAACCCCATGGACAACGTTCCTCCAGGCCTTCCTGTCCTCTACCACCCCCCAGAGTCCATTTAAGCTCACACCTATTGTTTCGTTAACTCCATCCAGCCACCGCCTGCTGCCAATTACCTCCCACAGACCCGTTAGATCACACAGGGTTGGCCTCCTCCGGGTTCCATCTACTAGCCAATGCCATCTGGCTACCACCCAGGGGAGGGCCTTCTCTGTTGCAGCTCTGGCCCTTTGGAACGAACTCCCCGCGGAGATTCGGACCCTCACCTCTCTCCAGGCCTTCCGGAAAGCCGTCAAAACCTGGCTTTGCTGGCAGGCCTGGGGTTGATGAGTTCCCTCCCCTCTCGACTTGTATGGTTGTGTGACTCTTGCTGATTTTAATTATCTGTATTTCGTTTTATGTTCCCCTTTTTCCCCTTTTGAATTGTTCGCCGCCCTGAGTCCTCCCGGAGAAGGGCGGCATACAAATAATAAAATTCAATTCAATTCAACCTCGTTCTCTGCCGTCCCCTTCTTCTTTTGCCCTCAATCTTTCCCAGCACTAGGCTCTTCTCCAGTGAGTTCTTCCTTCTCATTAGGTGGCCAAAGTATTTGGACTGGTCACTGGTATAAGCATTGAAAAGGGGAAATGTTTAATCCTTGCCTCTTTCTTTTTCAGTGAAAGAAAACGGGGGGGGGGGAATATATTTTTTTAATTCATAGAGCAGCAGAATCTCTAGGCATGCCCCATATAGCAATGGGCCAGTTTCACTCAGAAAGTCCACCGACTACTTGGCATTCTCTAGGCCCAGTCTTCATTTATCTCAGCCCTGACAATAATTGTCTGAAGATCTCTCTGGATGCCAAGGTTATAATCAGCTCTATGGAAGAAAAGCATTTGGGATTCACAGATATTGTGGAGAAATCACAAATTATTGGCAAATGGGAAGGCGGATGATATGCCAGACAATTTAGCCAGATTGGGGTACAGAGGGCAAAGAATGATAGCCCCAATGGCATTCCTGAGCACAAATAAAAAAATGAATTTGCAGGAGAAACAATTTTTGGTAAAGCGTATTTTTAACAAAATGAAGGGGAAAAAATCTTTGAACAGGTGCATAAATCCCTCGGGCTAGATTTCCCCCTTATTTCAAAACTGGAATACCTTGTCTTAGAAATAATAATTATTCATTTTCCCAAAGGAGATCCCAACACACACACACACACACACACACACACGCAAACCCCAAGTGTGCTGACCTATACATATTGTAAAAATACTATAATTTTGCAGAACAGGCAAACATCAGGAGAAGGCCATTGCTGAGATACATCTCAAATTCAATTAAATAAAGAAAAGGGAGCTTTAAACTGATACAAGGGCTGAACTCACTTAAAATTAACACAGGAAGATCATCGATTTTGAAGGGAGTTGAGTGTACTTGAAAAATCTGCTTGTTAATCAGCATTTAATTGCTCTGTTAAATTACAACTAGGAAGATTTAAATATTTCAAAGAGAGAAAGCTGGCCCTAGCAGATTCTGTGCAGCCAAGTTAATAAATAGTTGCAGCCACTATCCAAGGCTCCTGATCCAAATCAGATTTTTTTTAAAGAATGAATATTCAAAGGCAACTCGCAACATTTCCACAAATCACTTGAGGCTGGAGTTTGAATTGCCTGTAAGGAGAGCAACCTCAAATGAAAATGACAGAATAGGAAATTGAATAGGTGGGAATCGTAGATACATTTGTACATCACACTTTTTAAAAATAAATAAAATTTCAACGTATGAAATGATGGCTTCAGCTTCTGGGTTGATTTGTGTTCACAGTTTCAGTCCCTTTGTTTTTAGAAATATGTATCTTATACATATTTACATATACTACTACTGTTTTGTTCCTGGTTGTTCCTGTATGTTCTCCGTGCTTGTTTTTGGAGTTGAATACTGTATATTGGATGGTGGTTACTCTGTGTGTTAGTTACCTGTCTACATGGTGAATCGTGAGTTGAGCATCTGTAAACCAACGTGTTGTATCATAGACTGTGTATACAATTCAAGACTACTTATCGCTTGTTTTGGAGAAGGTTTATCCTACTTTATTTTTGTCAACGCAAGTAAAGTTATCCTTGTTTTAACTTCGGCGGCTATGATTGATAGTGTGACTATTCAGCGGCACATTCCTTACGACCTTCTGCTACTCAACTCTAGTCTCCGAAAGGAGATATACTTAACAGGAATGACTGAGGTCAAAAAAAGAAGGGGATGACAGAGAATGAGGTGGAGAATGAGCAGTCAGTGTGATCTTAAATGGACCCCGGAGGATGGTAGAGGACAGGAAAGCTTGAAGGAACGTTGTACATGAACGTTGTGATGGGTCAGACAAACTTTGCAGCTAACAACATCATGATGTTTAGTTTTGAAATATGGCAGGTTTTGTTTTATTTTGCTGAAAAATTACAGTATTGGTAAAAATTGCTCAGAAACCCAGGCAACTGAGCAAGAAATCAGAAACAGGAATTCAAAACACTAAACGTTTATTTTATGCTACCTACAAGACCAGAATCTGATCTTCTAATGGTCAAGCCAAATTGGCACTAGAGTCAAGGGAATTCACAGGGGGCTGGACTTGAGTCTGTTGTAGAAGCATAGTGATTCCAAACTAATGATGCATTTGACCCTGCCTTCATCTCCAACTGCAGGTTCTGCAACTGAATGTGAATTACTACTACTTTTTTTTTGCTAGATGATAGAAAGGGAGATAGAATCATCCCATTTGCAAATGATATGTCCAACAAATTGAAGTATTTAATATAGGCTGTTTTGTTAATGTTTCCCTCTCCCAAGTAAGCATCAGCACAAGCAAGAGTGAAAAACATTACATTTTCTCTCTCCCCACATAGGTAGCATTCCTTCTCCCACCACCAAAACACCAATTTCCATTGCAAAAGATATCACCTCCATTTCAATCGCACAACTGAATCACATCTTCTTAAATAATATTCAGCAGGAACTATCATTATTTTCAAAAGCTTCCTTTAATAAATAGACTGGGAAGGGACATCTATCAAGCTGCACTCATGTTTACAACGACTGGGAATTCATTAACATTTCAAAAGATACGATGAAGCAATTGTCTGAACATAAAGCACAGGTCATTATCAACTTTCCAATTTAAAAAAAAAAGCAATTTCTTTTTAAAGTGTACCTTTAAAAACGCTGGGCACTGCTTTTCAAAATGCTACTTCATTTCTGAATTTGCAAAGGACTTGTTTCCTGATGGGGCAATTGCTGTACTCCCGAGAGTTTGATTCAGGATATATATTTTTTTTATCTCCAGAAATATCAACTCTGGGGAAATTTTAGTATCACTTATACTAGTCATAAATACTTGCCATAAAACGTGAAGATATACTAAATTAGAACTTTAAAATGCTGTTATCAGTCAGACATGAACCCAAAATCCCATTGCAGTTTCACTCCAGACCTTCTTAAGTAAATGCTGGATCAGGCTCATTGTGAACTTGCAAAGGTCAGTGTTACATACTAGCTCCAACTAGAGTGGTTTCCACCAAGGTCCTCTGTTCTAGCGGGAACAGAGGTTTAATCTCATTGGTCGAAGGGTCTGACAGCTCCCTATAAAAGGGCTGCTGTAAGACTCAACCTTCGCTGGATTGATCTCACTTGTTGCATTTAATAAAAAAGCTGTTGTTACCGTTAGCCTTTGTGTGCCTATCCATTACCTGATCTAACAACCAGAGGTTAATAAATTGGCAGATGCCAGGAAACGTATTGGTGGGTGCCAAGAGCCGAGGTGGCACAGTGGTTAAATGCAGCACTGCAGGCTACTTCAGCTGACTGCAGTTCTGCAGTTCGGCTGTTCAAATCTCACCGGCTCAGGGCTGACTCAGCCTTCCATCCTTCTGAGGTGGGTAAAATGAGGACCCGGATTGTTGTTGGGGGCGATATGCTGACTCTGTAAACCGCTTAGAGAGGGCTGAAAGCCCTATGAAGCGGTATATAAGTCTAACTGCTATTGCTATTGCTATTTTGATGGACTCTCCATCAGTCTCTTTAAATGATATCGGAACAAATGGTCCTGAATAATTAGATCATCCTAAAGAAGGGGTGTCAAAATCAAGGCCCGGGGGCCGGATCTGGCCCGCCATGGCAGAGGTTGCAGGAGGCCATCGCAGCCAGAAAGGGAGCTTGTGAGGGCCACTGGTGCCCCTTCCAAGTTCTGCTGGCAGAGGGCTGCAGAAGGCTGGCAAAACGCTTGAGTCACCACAGGTGCCCCTTTATGCAAGTGACATCAAGCTGGCTACACCCACCCTGGCCACACCCACCCCAGACCCCCCAAGTCAAACACAACTCTGATGTCACAACTCCTCAATGACATTGAGTTTGACATCTCTGCCTTAAAGCAAGGGTGAGCTACAGTATACACTGTTATTAGGTGGCGCAGTGGTTAAATGCAGCACTGCAGGCTTCTTCAGTTGACTGCAGTTCTGCAGTTCGGCGGTTCAAATCTCACTAGCTCAAGGTTGACTCAGTTCCACCACAAACCGCGTTCGACTAAACCGCGCTTGACGAAATCGCGTAGCTGACGTCATCAACAGCGCGACAACAGCGCGGAGACAGAAGCACGCTGTAAACACTAAACCTAAAATTAACCCCTAAACCTAAACCTAACCCCCCTAAACCTAATCCTAAACCTAATCCTAAACCTAACCCTTAACCTAACCCTTAACCTAACCCTAAACCTAACCCTAAACCTAACCCTTAACCTAATCCTAAACCTAACCCTAAACCTAATCCTAAACCTAACCCTAAACCTAACCCTAAACCTAACCCTAAACTTAACCCTTACCTTAAGTTGAATTGGCTTGCTTTCAAAGCGCTATTTAAAGCGCCCTTCTTTCTCCGCGCTCGCTGTTATCGCCCTGTTGATGACGTCAGCGACGCGGTTTAATCGGGCGCGGCTTAGTCGAGCACGGTTTTGTCGTGCCATGGGTTGACTCAGCCTTCCATCCTTCCGAGATGGGTAAAATGAGGACCTAGACTGTGGGGGCGATATGCTGACTCTGTAAACCGCTTAGAGAGGGCTGAAAGCCCTATGAAGCGGTATATAAGTCTAATAAATAAATAAATAAATAACTGCTAACTGCTGTTGCTATTGTTATCACTTTAGTGGATTAGAAACAGTGATGTTGTGTGGTCACGGTTAGTATTTTTGGCTTTTTTTAATGTTTGAAATCTCTAAGCAGTACAGTAAAAAAATTACCATTTTCTCTCAAACACTCCCATGGGAAAGAGTGATCAGATATTTCGAGTTTAGAAAGTGTACAATTTGAGCTAGCCAGTTCCTCCATCAGCTCTCAAAGTAGGCCAGCAATGTTTGGCTCAGCCTACTCAACCCATTAGCACACAGTCAATAAATCAAAGATTGTCCAACTCTTCCTTAAAGTCATGTACAGTTTTTTGTCTCATGGTTTACTCAGGAAGGCCTGGCTTCAGATGTAGACTGAAAACTGCATTCAGAAATAATCCCATCTGCTGCTCTCCTTTGTCTCTCCTTCATTCCTGCCAGATCCTATTAATTTGTTCTATTTTTTTCCCATCGGCTCCACTGTAGAAGATGCTTCCAGACAATTGATATACTAGCAAGATGCAACAGATTCTCAAATGGAGCTGGCAATGAAGTATTGAGGGTACGGCCCGGGCTTTCACCAGGCCATCAAAATTTCATGAAATTGGTCCATTAACTCAAAGAGCAATGATTTGATTAAATGACTTCTTCCCCCCCCCCACACACATATCACTTTGCTTTAGCTGATTCACTGTGCTGTTTTGGGGAGTCAACTGAACATATCTATCTAGACATGAATTATGAACTGAAAAGTGGGATCAAGGGTAGATATTTTAAATCTGGTGTAATAGTAGGAGAAGGCCCAGCTTGGGTCCACCCCTTGGACTTGAAGCTCACTAAATGATGTGGAGGTTCATTCATCTCTTTCTTAATTGCTTATCCCAATTTTTTTTTTGGGGGGGGGGGAATCCTTTTAGTTTAGTTTAGTTTAGTTTAGTTTAGTTTAGTTTATTTCATTTATATGCCGCCCTTTTCCCCCGAAGGGGACTCAGGGTGGCTCACAACTCAACCAGGGAAGGGGAATACAGACAAAAAGAAATTTAAAAAACAAAGCATCACAATGCATAATTTAAAAACATACAACAGTCATACCATTTGAGATGGGGGCAACAGCTCTTTAGCCCCAGGCCTGTCGGAACAGCCAGGTTTTAAGGGCCTTGCAGAAGGCCTGGAGGGTGGTGAGGGTTCGAATCTCCACGGGGAGTTCATTCCAGAGGGTCGGAGCAGCCACAGAGAAGGCTCTCCTCCGAGTAGTTGCCAGTCGGCACTGGCCGGCGGATGGAATTCGGAGGAGGCCTAATCTGTGGGATCTGATCGGTCTAGTGGAGGTAATTGGCAGCAGGCGGTCTCTCAAGTACCCAGGTCCAATACCATGAAGGGCTTTATAAGTGACGACTAGCGCCTTGAAGCGTATCCGGAGACCAATAGGCAGCCAGTGCAGCTCGTGGAGGATAGGTGTTACGTGAGTGAACCGAGGTACACCCACGATCACTCACGCGGCTGCATTCTGGACAAGCTGAAGTCTCCGAATACTCTTCAAGGGCTGCCCCATGTAGAGCGCGTTGCAGTAGTCCAGTCTAGAGGTCACAAGGGCCTTTTATCTCATGTGATTTTTTCCCCCAGGAAATCAGAAGCGTTTCTGATGGCTGGAATCCCTGATCAAGACCATAACTAGCTTTTGCTAGCTGTGCTAATGCATTAAAGGGATTACTGTGCAAAATATATATTTTTTTATTTCAAAAAGGTGAATTCCACCAATTCAGTCTTATCAGCATGGTCAATCTACCAGATGCTATAGGGTAGTGCTATACCCTTGTGCCACACCCAAAACAGAGGTTTGTAACAGAAAGCATAGCATTACTCTAATATTCTCTGACTTCCGTTCCCATCACCTATCAACTTTTCCCACACCGCACCTCTGCAATTATACACCCAAATCTAAAGCACGAGAAGCCACTTAATCCATTTTATGGCTGATGCAATGCATTCTCATTTTTTTTACACAGCAATGAGCAAAGTGCAGCTATTAGAACGGCACAGAACTTTAAATTAGTATTGGTGGCTCAGTGGTTAGAATGGAGTACTGCAAGCTACTTCTGCTGACTGCCAACTGCCAGCTGTCTGCAATTTGGCAGTTCAAATCTCACCAGGTTCAAGGTTGACTCAGCCTTTCATCCTTCCGAGGTCGATAAAATGAAGACCCAGATTGATGGGGGCAATAGGCTGACTCTGTAAATCTCTTAGCGAGAGATGTAAAGCACTGTGAGACGGTATATAAGTCTAAGGGCTGTTACTATTACAATTAGCATTCACTTGAATCAAAATGACCACATGGCTTTCTTTGGTCTGCTTTGCAGCCTTTCACATTTTTCCCTGGTAGAGTTCATGCTATCGGAGATGTCTGAGGGGACTCTTCCAAAAAGAGTTCAAAGTCTCTCCCAGGCTGGCTAAATCCAGGTTGGGCTTCAAGACATCATAACAAGATGCAGAAGAAGTAATCAGCCTGAAGCCACCTAGAATCATTGAGGAGCTACCCAGGCTTCACACTTCTTCCAGCATGGGTTTCAGGAGAACCTCTTCTAGGCTGCTCCCACCAAAAAAGCACAGTCTGGGAGCCCTTTAGCCCATGATAAGAGGAAGACCTAGAGGAGATCAACCCTGACTGCTCTTTAGAAGGCCAGATCCTAAGATGAAACTTAAATAATTTGGCCACCTAATGAGACGGAAGGACTCACTGGAGAAGATCCTAATGTTGGGAACGATTGAGGGCAAAAGAAAAGGGGACAACAGAGAATGAGATGGCTGGATGGATCACTGAAGCAATCGGCGTGAACTTAAATGGACTCCAGAGGATGGTAGAAGACAGGAAGGCCTGGAGGAACATTGTCCATGTGGGTCAGGATGAGTTGGACAACAACAAGGTTGAGTGAGCTCATTGCAACTCTGCCAAGGTGGAAGAGACTTCTTCTACCTTGCTGGCTGAAGTCTCTTCTCAGCCTCCTCCTTCACTGCTCCCGCCTACTCTAAATAACTTAGTCCCGGCAGAGTGAATAAGATTTTAATTTTATTTATGTTACTTATTGATGTCATT
Source organism: Thamnophis sirtalis (assembly GCF_051295495.1). Lineage (NCBI taxonomy): Eukaryota > Metazoa > Chordata > Lepidosauria > Squamata > Natricidae > Thamnophis > Thamnophis sirtalis. The sequence continues at coordinate 140,307,627 of NW_028261385.1, read as the reverse complement.
GGTATACTGCTGAATCCAATGGGAATCACAGCTGTTTATACTCACAAATCGACAGTTAAACCCTCCAGAGTAACACATAATCAACAAACACAATTAAAGCATTGCCAGTACGTAGAAATAACCAATATGAAATCAATGCAATGAATAATCAAACCAATCATGAACAAAATAGCAGATGATGTAAATAACGATTACGGCAACAGCATGCAAATTGCCAAACTCTGGGAAAATTCCGTTTTAAGTAAAACTTGAATGCTGTAACAGATGGAGCAAGGATTGCTTCTAAGAGGAGACAGTTCCCTATGGCAGAAGCTACAACAAACAAACACAACTCTCACCTCTGGTTCCTTTCACTTTATGAAAATAGGGTGCCACCAAGAGCTTCTCCTGGGATGAGGATAATAATGAAATGATTTGGAGTGAAAATGAAATAAGGGAAGGTTGGCATGAGTATTTTAAGGATGTGTATGGGAACGAAGTGGTACCTTGAAGAGTGATGTTGAAAAGAATGTGATAAATGTTAGTCTCCAAGAAAGAGGGGGGAAGCTATACACAGTTATTCCTAGTAATTATATTCTGTAATAGTGCCATAGATACTGAATTAGTAAATGCTGAATCTTCAGCCAGGAATATGTCTATCAGGTGATTCAAAGGTGGGTTCCTACCAGTTCGCACCTATTCGGTAGACCGGTTCGTCAAATCTACCGAACCGGTTAGAAGAGGTTCCACCAGTGGACACGGAAAGCAGGCCACACCTACAGAAGAGCTTCCAAACTTTTTGAAACCCACCACTGGTCCTTGGAGATGATTATTCTACACTATCATGCTCCTATTTATAAAACTCAGTGCCTCTGTGAAAGGAAAGGATGACTACTGCATTTGTGGTGCAATCAGAACATTGCGTGTGTTGAAGTTGTTTTAACGCAAACCAAAGATGCCTTTTAAAAAACAAATTTACATCCTATTCTTATGCATGCCAGTGCTGTGTGTGAGGTAATTTAAGGTGGTTCTGACAAGTGTCGTCGGCATCTTCATATCCGGTCACATGGGCGGCAAGCCACTCCCATCCAGTCACATGGGTTGCAAGCCACTCCCACAAAGGAGGCCACACCCACAGAGTAGGTTCAAACAAATTTGAAACCCACCACTGAGATGATTCCATTGTTTTGCTGCTCTGCTTTACTTTGAATAAATGCAACAGCATAGAGGTGGGTTCCTACCAGTTCAGACCGGTTCGGCTGAGTAAGTAGTAACTCGGCTGCCTACGCCTCCAAACCGGTTTTATCTTAAGATTTAAGATTTAGTTTATTTGTATGCCGCCCTTCTCTGGGAGGGACTCAGAGCGGCGAACAACTCAAAGGGGGGAAAAGGTGAACATGTTTTTTGCTTCTGCACATGTGCAGAAATAATTTTTTCACTACTACGCTTGCGTTCAGGTGCTCAAAGCACAACTCTGAGCGAAGCAGCAATAAAAGAATTCGGAATTCACTCCTCCAACAGCGTCATAAATACTGACTTTGGAGTTGCCAACAAACATTTTCGGGAATGAGCAAATCCCCAAATACAGAACCTGCAAATCACAAGATTTGCCTGACTATGTGGTGAGAATGCTAAATTGCTATAAAGCCAGCAAGGGCAGATGGCGTAGCTGAAGAAAGGCTAAAATATGAATGTAGTTTTCTTATGGAGCAGCTGGGTGATTTGTTTAATCGGTAGTGAAGGCTGCCTTTGTGCCTGATGGGAAAAAAGGACATTAATTTTTCCTTATACAAAAGGAAAAATAACGGATATGAATGCAAAACCTACCTAGGGGATTAGTTTGTTAAGCGTCCTTGAAAAGGTGTTTGGCAGCATTCTGATCAAGAGAGAACTAAAGATGACAATGAGCCAAATTTGAGAAATATCAGGCAGCAGATGTGTAGAACAAACTTTTGCTCTTCAGAACAGAAATGTATGATTAATGTTAGTTCGCCAAATCAGGAGAGCCATATCCTTAGCTCGATAGAATGTTCTCCCCACAGCTGCCCTTGAAGGGAAATATACGAAAACCTCAGATGAAATCCCATATCCCACAGACCCATTAGATCTCACAGGGTTGGCTTCCTCCGGGTGCCATCTACCAGCCAATGCCACCTGACTATTACCCGGGGGAGGGCCTTCTCTGTGGCAGCTCCGGCCCTCTGGAATGAATTCCCTGCAGGGATTCGGATCCTCACCTCTCTCCAGGCCTTCCGAAAAGCCGTCAAAACCTGGCTTTGCTGGCAGGCCTGGGGATGATGAGTTCCCTCCCCTCTCGACATGTATGGTTGTGTGACTGTTGTCTACTTTTATTATTTGTCTTTTGTCTTTTTATGTTCCCCTTTTTCCCCCCTTGAATTGTTTGCTGCCCTGAGTCCTCCCGGAGAAGGGCATACAAATAATACAATACAATACAATATTGCCCTATGATATGGGTGTCATAGAAACCACAGCCCATGTTCTTCGGTATTGCCAGTTCTACAGGGACCTTTGCCACCAGTTGCTAACCCTTCTTTTCAGAGGTGGGTTTCACATAATTTCACCACCAGTTCACCATGCACCGCCTCCTGCCACATACCTCCCAGCGTCCGATAAGATCGCACAAGGTGGGCCTTCTCCAGGTGCCGTCGACTACACAATGTCGACTGGCGGTCCCTCGGGGGAGAGCCTTCTCTGTCGCTGCCCCGGCCCTATGGAACGATCTACCCCCTGAGATCCGGACCCTCCCCACTCTCTCGGCCTTCCGAAAGTCTACTAAGACCTGCCTGTTCCGGCAGGCCTGGGGCTGTTGATCCTTGATTGAGTTCCAGCCCCACTAAGAACTGAGTGCAGGTTGTGTTCTTTTAACTTCTTTGTCTTTGTATTTTAAATTTTCTAGTATTTTTTTAACTTGCCTTTTTATGTGAGCTGCCCAGAGTCCTTCGGGATTGGGCGGCATACAAATCCATTAAAATTCAAATTCAATTCAATTGTGACCATGCACGCAGCCTTCTGTGCATGTGCTTTGCTCCCACACATGGCCTGCATGCATACATGCACGCGGCTTAGAAAACATGGCTAAATAAGACGGTACAGAGGCAGGGCAGGTGGGCTGTCCCACCCGCAGGTCACCACTACCGGTTCAACTGAACCGGTCCGAACCGACTGAATACCACCACTGCTTCTTTTATTTAAATCCCTGGAGCACTCTGATAACTTTCAATTGCACTTTTAACTTTTAATTTAATTGTTTCTGTGAAACATGTAATTGTCTAAAAGTGGCGAAATTTTGCTACATTATGTGTAAGCTTCACTCACAAATGGTTGCAAACAGGGGATAGGATTGTGCTATTCGTTTTATAGAATGTACCGGTTATATTGGTCAATAACCAAAATAAAGTTCTGTCTGTGACAGGGATCTCCAAACTGGGAAACTTTAAGACTCAGGGACTTTAACTCCCAGAATTCCTCAGCCAGGCATGAATTTTGGGAGTTGAACAACAAGTTTAAAAGTTGCCAACAAGTTTAAAAGTTGCCAAGTCTGGAGACCTCTGATCTATGATAAAGTGAGTAAGCTTAATTTATGGAACGTTTCTGCATGGGGATAAAGTTGAAAATGTTTGATGAATGTGACAGGAGTGGGATATAAAGTAAGGAAAAAATAGGAGAATAAATGGAATACTTAGAGACCAGTTCATCATTTAGCAGGAAATGAGAAAAGGATATTGGATAACACTTTGATTGTTTAATGTAATTCTCTTTAAAGAAATAAGAAATACTTGTTAGAACGTTAGAGGTGAGTTGGTAGAGGACATGAATAAATCTGTATCTAGGCATGAGATGATATTCGTTCATTGGCTGAGAACTGAACTAATTGCAGTTACATACCTCACATGATACTACAAGGAGTATGAATCTGAAACTTAATGTATCTGAGAAGTACTAACTAGCTTTGCTTGGCAGAGAAAATGGAATAAACGAATGGAAGCTAAACATAAATGATAAAAAAACTATAGTAAGTATACAAATGTGTGCAGTGGTGGGATCCTGCTGAATTAACAACCAATTCAGTGCTGCATGAGTGCACAGTTTTACCAAAACTTACCTTCCACGTTACTTGTGGATGTGCCAGTGCCTGGAGGCTGTCAGGGTCTGGATGGGAACGAACAAGCTTGCGCTCAATCCCGACAAGACCAAGTGTCTATTGATGCTCCCTTCCAAGGATGGTCCAGCTATTCCATCTCTCAGCCTGGGGGTGAAATTATACGCCCCTCAGAGAGGGCTCGCAATTTGGGAGCCCTCCTGGATCCTCAGCTGACTCTAGAACATCATCTGTCGGCTATGACCGGGGGGGGGGCTTTGCCCAGGTTCACCTGGTGCACCAATTGTGGCCCTACCTGGACCAGGAGGCCCTTCGGATAGTCACTCACACCCTCGTCACCTCAAGACTGGATTACTGTAACATGGGGCTGCCCTTGAAGAGTGTTTGAAGACTTCAGCTAGTCCAGAATGCAGCCACGCGAGCGATTGTGGGTGCACCTCAGTACACCCATGTTACACCTATCCTCTGCGAGCTGCACTGGCTTCCCATTGGTCTCCGGACACACTTCAAGGTGCTAGTCGTTACTTTTAAAGCCCTACATGGTATCGGACCTGGTTACCTGAGAGACCGCCTCCTGCCAATCACCTCCCAAAGACCCATTAGATCCCACAGACTAGGCCTCCTCCGGATCCCATCTGCTGGCCAATGTCGGCTGGCGACTCCCCGGGAGAGGGCCTTCTCTGTGGCTGCTCCGGCCCCATGGAACGATCTCCCCGTTGAGATCCGGACCCTTACTACCCTTCCAGCCTTCCGCAAAGCAACTAAGACCTGGCTGTTCCGGCAGGCCTGGGGCTGTTGAATTATCCAGCCCCATCCGATGTTATGACTGTTGTTGAATTTTTAATTGTTGTTTTTATTTTTGTACCCCCTTCCCTCCTTATTGTTAACTGCCCTGAGTCTCCCGGGAGTAGGGCGGCATACAAGCTGAATAAACCTAACCTAACCTAACCTAACTTCTTGGGGAGTAACATAGCTGAGATGCAGCAATTTGCTCTGCTGCACTAATCAGCTGAGAGGATATAAGTAAGTTAAGTGCAACGGTGGGCCAACCAGATTACAGAGCGAACCAGTTAGCTGTCAGCTGATTGTCCGAACTGGCTGAATCCCACCCCTAAATTTGTGCAACATGCAGGGAACAGATAAGGACATTCTAAGATGTGCAAATGCTGATAGAATGTGGTTTGTTCTAAGGAATGAACATTTGCTGTAAGGAGCAAAAATGGTTGTCGAGAAACCTGTTTCCGTCCATTTCACTGTATGGAAATGAGAATTTGCATCATGAGAAGTGTTAAAATAACTTGAAAGCATTGAGAATGGAGTGTGGTAAAACAAGAAAAGACAGGGTGAAGAATAAGAAGCTGAAGAAATGGAATTGAATACAAAACTGATCGGTATCAAAGAAATCTATTTGAGGTGGTTTGGCTATAAAGAGAGAATGACTAAGGAATGAATTGCAAAACAAAGGGAATAGTAAGGTGGTCGAGAGGAAATAAAACTAAGAAAGTCATTATTGGATCTTCAAAAAGAAATGCGCAGAATTATTTAAACGCTATTGAACGCTATTGTAATAACGAAGACAAATGGATGGCATCTCCACAGACTTCAGTCTGTGCTTTTCTATAAAAAGAAAAATGGTGCCTCTTTTGTCTTCTTCCACAAAGCTTGGTTGGGTAAGGCCTGAAATTTCTAGAATAAGCTTCTGAGCTCTGGCCCCCCACCTCCTTTCTCCATATCCCTCTTAGTTATTTTCTCATCCCTTGAGGCAGACTAGCTGAAGAGCGTTATCTTGTTCTTTTAAGAAATGCTCTCAGTCCCAAGGCCAGCCACTCATGGAAGGAAGACTTAAACTATGAAGTGGTACTGTCTCCCCAAGCCTTTTTATGGCTGATAGGCAAGCAGGAGAAACAATACATGTGTTTAATTAGAAATGCAATAATTGCAATTATATGCTATATATAGGGAGGAGTTTCGGTTAAAGAGGTCAATCCCAACGAAAATGCTACATACAAGGTGATATAATCTAAGAATGGACAAGGACAAGCTCTACATGTTTTAGGACCTGGCTACCTGAGAGACTGCCTCCTGCCACTTACCTCCCAATGACCAACAAGATCGCACAGGTTGGGCCTCCTCCGGGTTCCGTCGGTTCCGTTGACCGGACAATGCCGGCTGGCGGCCCCCCAGGGGAGGGCCTTCTCTGTGGCTGCGCCGGCCCTATGGAACGTATATCAGTAGAGATCCGGACCCTTCCCACTCTCCCGGCCTTCCGTAAAGCCACCAAGACCTGGCTGTTCTGGCAGGCCTGGGGCTGTTGATCAATATCCAGCCCCACTTAGACAGAATGGATGGTGTGTAATTTTAATAATTGTATCTTTTATCTTAAATTTTTAAATGCTTTTATATCTTGTCTGTAAGCCGCCCAGAGTCCCAAGGGAGTGGGCGGCATACAAATTTTGTTAAATTGAAATTGAAAAAATTGAAGGTTGGAATTTCCAAATGAAGCTCCATCCTTGGGATATGATTCTGTACTTAACGTTCTTCTATGAACGCTGCCATTTCTTGCTCTGCGGCCTTGACCATGAATGCGGTGAGCCATGTACAAATCTGTACATTGGGGAAACAAAACAAACACTTCACAAACACATGGCACAACATAGGAGAACAAACCCATCAGGACTCGGTTTAGCAGCCCATCTGCATTTAAAAGGGAAGTAAGTGTTACCCATTTGAAGACAGCAAAGCCCACATTTTGGACAGAAATGTTTTGAAAGAGGGGTGAAAGAGGCCATCTATGTCAAAATTGACAGTCGCTTCCAAAGGGTGTGTGTGTGTTGGGGGGGAAATAAGACATCATATATCTACAGTCTACACAGTCCTTTCAACAATTCCAAGAAGGCTCCACACACCTCTTTGCACACTCAAATGACCCTGATGACACAGATAAACCTCCAGGTGGCCTTAACGACTTGCTGAAAAGGATGCAAATGACCAGCTGTCTGCAAGGAGTAGAAATCCTTCCATTCCCCACCATCCAGTCAAGAACTGAAGAAGCTTTTTGGGTGAGTAGCGAAAAGTCTTCAAAGAAAAACCAGAAAGTCCAGTTGCCTCTTGAAAAAAGCACCTTTGGGACTTGACCATGAATATTTCTGTATGTGTGTTGCATGTAAAACTTTTTTCTTGTTTTGCTTTCTCCAAGAAATTGTCTCATCATCTACTTAACTGGCTGTTCACTGCCTTTGAAACTACAATCTGCCCATAATTCAGAGGTGGAGAGATTAAAGAAAAGACTAATTATAGAAGGCTATGCAGATGTGGAAGAACCAAAATGATTCGCAAGAGTAGAAACATATGGAGAGTACAGAGAATGAAGTACGTAGATATGAGTTAGACCTAGCTATATTCCCTTGCACTAATTCATGCCTTTTATTTCTTGGCTGATTATTGCCTATTTCTTTTTTGCACTTTGCATAACACTATTTACTCTGAAAAGGAATCATATGATAGGTATGTTTGTGCATAGAAAACAGATATTTTCGGCAAGGAAGGGATTGGGGGTATTTTGAATGCATACAGTTTGATTTGGGGGGAAGGGAGAAGAAGAATATTCTCAATGGGAGAATAATTGCTATAAAACATTGTTTTATTATGATTTTTCTCCCCTACTTCACATTCTAACCCTAAGCGCCATAAATAAAAGCACAGTGTTAGTGAATACATGCTTTTTCCAGCAGTCGCACTGGACAATGCAATTAACCATCCATTTATAGTCTCTCGGTCTTTAATGAATAGATTGGCAAGGAAAAAAATAGGTGGGAATTTCCTCAGCTTAAATAAAGTGAAACTTCAATTGATTTTCTGAACATCATGTATATTTTAAAGGCAATATCCTATTTTTCTTCTCTCGTTTTGCCCAGAGAGAGCGTAGATGCACATGATATATCTTCCCAAAGGGCTCAGGAAGACTCAAATTACACAAACATTAAGTGGTGTGTTGCAGGCTGGGCAATGTGATACAATCTGTGTGATGGAAGACTGCCAGTACAATTGTGCAGCCTTTCATGGAATGTTTATGTCCCAACATGATGTGGGATCATTACTTGAAGCATGAGCAAAGGGAGGATCCTTCAACGGAATAAAGTCAGACCACCTAGAACAGGGATGGCTAACTTTTTTGTTGTCGTAAACTGGAAGTGCCCACCCACACACATAATGCAATGCATGCACGACAGCCCCCCCAATGCGCCCCACCCGCTGCGCATACACGTGTGACCACATGCGTTCGCTCCACCACCCGTGTATGCAGGCATGACCCCACCCATGCCCTGTTTTGGGTTAGTAGGCCTCCCTGCAGCCACCAAAAACAGGCTGTGGGGGGAGCACATACCCCCACGCTCCCCCATATTTGTATATGACCCACCCCACACCACACACGCATGTTCATCTCACGCATGCATCCCGTCCCTCTGCACATGCGTGGCAGAAACCTGAAAATTAGCTGGCTGCTGGGAGGACCGCGCATATGGACGATAAAACTGAGCTGGGACGATAGCTCACGTGCCTTCAGAGAGTGTTCTGCGTGCCACCTGTAGCACACATGCCATAAGGTCACCATTGTGGACCGATAAGTTTATTATGCTTTTTAAAAAAATGCTGCTGGAAGAAATTTCTCAGACAACGTATTCATCTCTTTTTTTATTAAAAGTTTTAATGAGTTTCACAATTATATACCTTTGACCTTCCCTCTCCCCCACCCCCCCGATCCCACATCCCCTCCCCCCCTCCCCATCCCAATCTCCCAGAGCAAATACAGGGTATAAACCTTTAGCAACCATATACTAAAATAAACTAACTAGCTTTAGTGTCATCCCTCGTTTGTACTTTAACTCCCTTTTTGTAAAACTAGCTTTAGATAAGTTGTAACATTCCTTGTTCATTCATTCATAAGCTATCTGAAGTTTCTTAGTCCCATATTTATTTTGAATGTAATCAATCCATCTTCTCCATTCCAACTTGTGTTTCTCATCTGAATAGTCCTTGAGGTATGCTGATATTTTAGCCATCTCTGCTAAGTTTGTTACTTTTAACGTCCATTCTTGAATAGTAGGCAATTCTTCCTTCTTCCAGTACTGCGCCAACAACAGTCTTGCTGCCGTTGTTAAGTTCAGAATCAAATTAGTCTCTATAACTGTACAGTCTGTGATTATACCTAACAAGAATAACTGAGGAGTAAACTTTATCTTCTTTTTAAGAATATTTTGCATAATCCACCATATTTTTATCCAAAATGCTCTGACCTTTTTACAAGTCCACCATACATGATAATACGTAGCATCAGCACAATCACATCTCCAACATTTAGGTTGTAAGTTCGGATAAATACAAGCTAATTTTTTAGGATCTAAATGCTATCTATAAAACATCTTGTAGAAATTCTCTCTCAGGTTTTGGGCTTGTGTAAATTTTACGTTTCTTACCCATATCTTTTCCCATGTCTCCATCGTTATTGGTTCTTCAAAATTTTGTGCCCACTTTATCAGACAACCAACGTATTCATTTTTAAGAACATGAAAAGTGCCAATGTGAAAATTCCCCTGCCAAAAGTGACAATACACCGAAGTACTTCCCCCCCCCCACCCCCCCAAGGGTCTGCCGGCCCTCAGCCACAGTAAGGGCTGTAAACAAAAGCTGCAAGATAACTTTTAAATATGTTTTATGTAAAGCCTGGGGTTGTCCAGTGGAGTGATAAACACAACAAAGGTGGTTGCTTCCAACATACGTTATGTGTAAATGTGTTTTTATTTTCCATTTTCATTTTCGTACAGTCACATATATACTGTGCATAACCGGGGCCATATAACATTAAACAATAAACACAGCCATTCCTCTTATCAGCAGTACCCCCCAAAATAAAAACCCAATGTACCTCTTCGACCCTCCATACACCCTTTCTTTCGCCCCCCTCCAACTTTCCATCTTCCCTCCATCCTTCCCCTCTACCCTACTTCCCCTCCCCCTCTACCACTCCCCTCTCCCGATACACTCCCTCCCTTCCTTCTCCCCCTCCCTCCAGTCCTCTCTCCCACCCTCTCTACCCCTCTTTCTTCTATCCCTCTACTCCTCCCTTCGGTGTATTTCTACAATCTATTGATATATTCAGCTTGTCCTATTTTTACAGGACATACGTTATGGATTATCTCCATATAAACAATTTTCTTAATTAATTTGGCCCAGCCATTTAAGTGTTTGAGAAATCGTATCTTTTGTCAGGATGGAGAGGCAGAGAGGCTTCCCAGCGGCACAGAACTCTGAGCAGAGAAGACTGGTTTAAAACCAAAGGAGGTTTATGATTATGACTATGCTTGATCATTAGACAGACACAAGTGTTGCTCGGGGAAAGCTGTAATCACCACCGGTGGACAGTTCACTGGTTTTATGACTCTTGATTGTATAGCTGGACAATAAAGCCGGAAGCAGCATAGGGAAACTACACGAAATCATTTGAAATGTATTGGTAGTATCGGCTGTTCTTCTTAATTGTCCCCAGATTTACTTGATCCAGCCGGAATCTGTTTCTCACGCTACCCCGCTGGACGAGAACAGTTAAGGCTGCAAAGATAGCAGATAGAGACAGTCCTTGACCTATGACCACAATTGAGCCCCACGCTTCTGTCGCTAAGCGAGACTCTTGTTAAGTAAATTTTGCCTCGTTTTTCTTCTCACAGTTGTTAAGTGAAGCGCTGCAGTTGTTATGTTGTAACAAGATTGTTACAGTCAACTTGGCTTCCCCTCCGACTGGGCTGGTCAGAAGGTCACAGAGATGAAGACATGACCTGGAGCCACGTTTTAACTGTGAGCCAATGGCCAAGCACCTAATTTGCATCCCGTGAACATAGGATCCTGCAATGGGATAAAGTGTGAAAAATGTGTCAAAAGTCACTTTTTTTTCAGTGCTGTTGTAACTTCAAATGGTCACTAAATAAACTGTTGTAAGTCAAGGGCTAGTTTGAATTAAAAAAATACCAAACCTATTTATTATCTGAATAGCAATAGCAATAGCAATAGCAGTTAAACTTATATACCGCTTCATAGGGCTTTCAGCCCTCTCTAAGCAGTTTACAGAGTCAACATATTGCCCCCAACAACAATCCGGGTCTTCATTTTACCCACCTTGGAAGGATGGAAGGCTGAGTCAACCCTGAGCCGGCATGGTATTTGGGGGGTGAGATTTGAACAGCCGAACTGCAGAACTGCAGTCAGCTGAAGTAGCCTGCTCTCTATATCAATTTATTTATTTATTCATTTATTATTATTATTTATTTATTGTTAATCATTAATTATTAATTATTAGCTACTAATTATTAATTGTTAATTATTAATCCCTTAATCCCTCAATCCCTTAATCCCTTAACCCATTAATCCCCTAATCCCCTAATCCCTTAATCCCTTAATCCGTTAATACGTTAATCCATTAATCCATTAATCCATTAATCCATTAATCCATTAATCCATTAATCCATTAATCTATTAATCTATTAATCTATTAATCTATATCTATTAATCTATTAATAAATAAATACATGTATTTATTATCTAGGGTGCTGGAGAAGACTCCTGCGAGTCCCTTGGACTGCAAGGCGATCCAACTGGTCAGTCATAGAGGAGATGAACCCTGACTGTTCTTTAGAAGGCCAGATCCTGAAGATGAAACTCAAATACTTTGGCCAGCTAATGAGAAGGAAGGACTCACTGGAGAAGAGCCTCATGCTGGGAATGATGGAGGGCAAAAGCAGAAGGGTACGACAGAGAATGAGGTGGCTGGATGGAGTCACTGAAGCAGTAGGCGTGAGCTTAAATGAACCCCGGAGGATGCTAGAGGACAGGAAGATCTGGGAAACGTTGTCCATGGGGTCACGATGGGTCAGACACGACTCCGCAATTAACAACAACAACAAAGTTTGAATATATATTTTCTTTCTTTTATTCACAGGTACTGTAATCTCGCCCTCTCTGTGTCCTCTACCTATTTATCTATCTGCACAACAGAGATGTCAACACTTGTTTACTATCAAAACCTGCAATTTATAACAAATACATTCATGCAATCTGTAGCAGCTTCTTTTACCGTGTTTGTGATATTAACAACCTGAATTGTTTATATTCATATTGATAGAAGATTTCTCTTTTTCTTTGTTTACCACACCATGCGTTATCCAAACAGTAGACTGCCAATACATTTAATTAATATTGCATAAATATTGATGTAAACACTGTATTGAAGAAATGCATGTATTACAATTTACAACAATAAAATCAGTGGGGGGGGGGGAACCCAAGAGAAACATTTTGTGAGTTGGGGAGGAAGGAGAAAAAAACTGTTCAATCCTTTCTTCTTTTGTTATAAAGCAGCTTCAAATCTCTCTTCCCAAAATGGAGGTCATTAAAAATGTTTCTCCCCTCCCTCCCTCCCTTTTTATCTGACAAGCAGGAACATTTTGATTTTTAATATAGTCAGAAAAGAAAGAGCTACTCTTCCCATACCCGACCTTTTTTCCTCACAGGTCTCACATTCTGCCCAGAATCTATCCATCAAGATATTTTCATTTACATGAGTATTAGAAAATATTTTAAGACTATTTGTTTTCTTTCGAAGTATATGTTCTTGTCTCTTAGCCAAAACTATGCCATCCTATTCAGAGATGTATCAAATCTTACGGATAAATGTATTCAGGTTTACACATTGCCTCTAGTTGGTAGGATTAATGGTAGGATTCAAATAATTTAACAACCGGTTCTCTGCCCTAATGGCTAGCTGGGTAGGCGGGGCTCAGTAGTCACGTGATTGGGTGGGTGTGGCCAACTCAACATCACTCAGGTCGATGGGCGCTTCACCTTAGCTATTACAATGTAATAAGGGTTAACCGGAGAGGCAGTTTCTGTAAGCAGGGCAATAAAGATGAGGCTAGAAACAACACCAGAATGTTTCCTTCCTGCCTTCCTTGCACGATTAGTCCTGTGAAGTGGGAAAAAACAAAAGGAGATTTCTTCCCACAACCGGTTCTCCGAACTGCTTAGAAAGTTAACTGAATAGGTGCGAACTGACTGAATCCCACCACTGTCAGCCTCTGTTTTGCTGCTTGCTTTTGGCTGCCATTGAAACGGGGAGGCGGGCATGGTATTTGGGTGGGGAAGTGTTCAGTGCTGGAGTGACTGTGAAAAGGGAAGTGTTCTCACCATCTACTGCGCATGCTGCAGATAGAGGATTTGCCGCCAAGGCCAACTGTCCGGCATACCAACCTGATGATGCTTTTTGAAGATGTCTCCCACATGACACCTGACGGATGTGCGGATTGGACCATGGGATGGGGTTACCAAGGGAAGGGGGTTGGGTCACATATTGATATCTATGATTACGCGCGCTTTTGCCTCAGATCTTGCTTTGCTTAGCTTCTACCTACTCATGACCAGTAAAAGTACTCTTAATTCTGCAAAATGGCGTTGAGTGGATTCTTTCCTGGTTACTGAGGGAGGCCGCCTTGACAACCACTGGTTGTGTGGATCTAGTCAATTCACGTTCAGAATGAATGACTCCCACCAGCTTCCTTATTACAGGTAATCCTTGACTTATGACCAAAACCAAGCCCAACATTTATGTTGCTAAATGAAACATTTGTAAAGTGAATTTTGCCCCGTTTTACAACCAATCTTGACACAGTTAAGTGAATCACTGCAGTTGTTAAGTTAGGAACACAATTGTTAAATGAGTCTGGCTTCTCCATTGCTTGTCAGGAGGTTGCAAACAGTGATCACAGGACCCTGGGGACACTGCAACCGTCATATGAATATGAATCATTTGCACGGCCTTTGAATTTTGATCGCATGATCTTGGGAATGCTGCAATGGTCATAATTGTGAAAAATGAGCATATAGGTTTCCTTTTTCAGGGCTGTTGTAACTTTGAACGAACCCTAAATGGACTGTTGTAAGTAGAGGACTATCTGTACAAGATGCCATTAATGAACCAAAGGTGCTTTTTGCCGAGGTGGTGCAGTGGTTAGGGTGCAGTGCTGCAGGCCACTTCAGCTGACTGTTATCTGCAGTTCAGCGGTTCAAATCTCACCGGCTCAAGGTTGACTCAGCCTTCCATCCTTCCGAGATGGGTGAAATGAGGACCCAGACTGTGGGGGCAATAATGCTGACTCAATTTGCTAAAAATCTGTAAACCGCTTAGAGAGGGCTGAAAGCTCTATGAAGCGGTATATAAGTCTAATAAATAAATAAATAAATAAATAAACAAACAAACAAACAAACAAACAAATAAATAAATAAAATATTTTTTTCAAGAAACAACTGGGCTTTCTGGTTTTTCTTTCAAGACATTTTGCTTCTCATCTATTGTTGTTGTTGTTGTTGTTGTTGTTCTTGTTATATTTATAGCCCAACTTTATTTTGGCCAACTGTTCCCACCCTTTATTTTCCAAAAGAAAACAATAATTTTGCGAGGTGGGCTGGGCTGAGAGTGACCGGCCCAAAGTCATCCAGAGAGATTCTGTACTTAAGGGAGGACTAGAAGGCATGGATTCCCAGTTTCTAGTCCAGCACCTTTAAATACTACATCAAACTGGACATCTGGGCAACAATTTCATTCTATATGAAAGGTTGGTTATTAGCTGAGAATGCACTAAAACAAAGAAACAAAAGGATTTCTGTTATTTATATTATTGAAGTTGCTCTAGTTACGGTTAATGGGGGGGAAAAACCAATCGGAACAAATGCCTTTGAGATAGATGTCATCCATCCAGAGTGGTCTCCTCTTTTGGAGGCTTCCTACATGCCACAAGTGACATCGTTGCCTTGAAAAAATGTGGCACAGTCCAGCTTTCATGTGACTCAGGGATCCATCCAGTGGTGGGATTCAGCTAGTCCGCACCTATCCGGGAGAACCGGTTGTTAACTTTCTAAGCAGTTCAGAGAACCGATTGTTGGAAGAAATCTGCTTTTGTTTTTTTCCCCACTTTACAGGGCTAATCCTGTAAGGAAGGCAGGAAGGAAACATTCTGGTGTTGTTTCTAGCCTAATCTTTATTGCTCTGCTTACAGAAACTGCCTCTCGGTTAACCCTTATTACATTGTAACAGCTAAGGCGAAGTGCCCATCGACCTGAGTGACGTTGAGTTGACCACACCCACCCGGTCACATGATCACTGAATCACACCCACCCAGCTGGTCATTAGGCCAGAGAACCGGTTGTTAAATTATTTGAATCCCACCACTGGATCCATCCATTCAGGGAAGAAAGTATTGCCCAATTTCCATCAATAAACTTCAGAACGAAGCCCCATATTTCTTGGTGGTACACTTTTGAAAACACGAATTAGTGTCTTTGCACTGAATCCAAACTGGAACTGGAACTGGATCCCACAGATTAGGCCTCCTCCGAATTCCATCCGCCAGCCAGTGACGACTGGCGACCACCCAGAGGAGAGCCTTCTCTGTGGCTGCTCCGACCCTCTGGAACGAACTCCCCGTGGAGATTTGAACCCTCACCACCCTCCAGGCCTTCCGCAAAGCCCTTAAAACCTGGCTGTTCCGACAGGTCTGGGGCTAAAGAACTGTTGCCCCCGTCTCGAATGGTATGACTGTTGTGTGTTTTGAATTATGTATTGTTGTGTGTTGCTTTAATTTTTGTCTGTATCCCCCTCCCTTGGTTGAGTTGTGAGCCGCCCTGAGTCCCCTTCGGGGGGAAAGGGCAGCATATAAATAAAATAAACATTCAACATTCAATATTCAACATTCTCTGAAGGTAAGGAAATGCTCACTGTGAGTTAGATTTCTTTTAATTATTTTTTTAAGAAATCAATTTGCTCAATTGATCTCTTTCGGTGATTTTAGATTAATGCAATTTGGTGGCAAGCCATAATTTTCCACACTTTTCAAAAGTGTGGCTGTGATTACAGCTTTTGATTGCAAATACATTCCTGGGAGGAATGGATACAGAAATGATAGAAGAGAGGGAAAAGCTGATTGTTCCCTGTGTTGGGCCACTTTTCTGTTTCCCCCCCCCCCATCCGCTCACTTTTTATTATTGTTAGATTTATAGTCCAACTTTATTTTGGCCGTACCTCACATAAACCTCGAGTGGAAAAATTAACCTTTTCTCTCGTTCTTTCTCTCCTAGGCAATGGTGGTGTAGTTCCTTCCTTTTTCTTTATTTGCAAATAAATCCCCCGCCTGACTTGAAGGGCAGGATCCTTCCTGCTTTTTGCCCACCCTGAACATGGCAGCTGCCCTATTCCTCCTCCTGTTTAATTACAGCTTGCCTCGTGTGCCCTTTCGCAGGTGATAATTAACATTTCTTCCACCCTTGTGGTACAATGGCAATTTATCTCTCGAAAGTATGATTCGCTACTTGTCCTCTTTTATTTTTGCTCGGAAAGAGGGCAGAGACTTAAAATGTTTTCAGAGGGGACAGCAACTGTTGTCCTGTTCTGTAACAAGTCTTTATTAGCTGCTTCAAGCACTGAGACAATTATACACAATACATTTCCTTCTGCCATATTATGCTTTCTTAATGTTTTAACTTTCCCATCTCCATGGTTACTTGGTATTAAGTATTCCTGAGGCAAGGAGAGGCTGAATATATATGGATAAGATGCACCCACAAGAACTATCAGTGGAGTGTTCCCTTGGGGGGTTAATATAAAAAAAAATGTGTGAGATTATTTCTTTCCCTTAATGGATCTCGTGGACCAGAGAAAATAACTAATTCTACATATGGTGAGGACTGCAGCAAAGTTTAGGGCAGATTGAGGTGTACCTCACTTCTGAAGGTGCAGACAGAGTCAGGTGTGGTATTCACTTACCTTCCCTTTTGTTGTTGTTGTTTTTAGTTGCGAAGTCATGTCTGACCCATCGTGACCCCATGGACAACGTTCCTCCAGGCCTTCTTGTCCTCTACCATCCTCTGGAGTCCGTTTAAGCTCACACCTACTGCTTCAGTGACTCCATCCAGCCACTTCATTCTCTGTGTTTCCCTTCTTCTTTTGTCCTCAATCTTTCCCAGCATTAGGCTCTTCTTCAGCAAGTCCCTCATTTGGTGGCCAAAGTATTTGAGTTTCATCTTCAGGATCTGGCCTTCTAACGAGCAGTCAGGGTTGATCTCCTCTAGGACTGACCGGTTTGATCGCCTTGCAGTCCAAGGGACTCGCAGAAGTCTTCCCCAGCACCAGAGTTCAAAGCCCTCAATTCTTTGGTGCTCAGCCTTCCTTATGGCCCAACTTTCACAACCATACGTTGCAAACGGCTTGCAAATATGAGCGTGGTCAGCCTTCTATGCATGCACTTTGCCTTTAAAAAGGGTCTAAATGGGATGGCATAGAGTCATGGTGGGTGGGCGGGTCCACCCACGATTTCTGCTACCGGTTCGGGCGAACCTGTCCAAACCGGCAGAATACCACCTCTGGACAGAGTCCAAGGAGGAATGAAGCAAATAAATCCGCTTTTCCAAAAGTTTCATTGCGTTGCTTTCATTACAGGTAGTGCTCAACTCAGGACCACAACTGAGCCCCAAATTTCTGTTGCGAAGTGAGACCGTTGTTAAGTGAGTTTTCCCCCATTTTACACCTTTTCTTGCCACAGTTGTTAAGGGAATCACAGCAGTTGTTAATTTAGTCACCCGGCTGTTAAGTGCACCTGGCTTCCCCTTTGACTTTGCTTGTCAGAAGGCCTCCGAAGGGGATCACATGATGTTGGGACACTACAATCATCATAAATATGAGTCAGTTGCCTTGCACCTGAATTTTGATCACACGAATATGGAGAAGCTGCAACTGTTGTACGTGTGAAAACAGCCCATAAGTCACTTTGTTGAGGGCCATTGAACTTTGAACGGTCACCATATCAACTGTTGTAAGTCGAGGATTACCTCTATACATTTTTGTCCATGCTGGTGTTTGGATTTTTAGAGGAGGTGGCAAGATTAAAACTGGGGTACAGAAAGAAACCTTCCCCAAGTATTCCAAGTACTTATGCTGGGAGCGGGCACCCATCATGTGTTTCTTTTACATTTAAAGGCCACAACTTTCCAAAGTTGGGTTCCATTGTGAACAGGATAACAACAAGGAAGTCTTTTGCCATCTGTCATTCTTAATTTGAAAGTTCTCACAGGTTAGACCACATGTAAAACTCAGCATAGGAAAATTGTCTGGGAAAATTGCTTAAGAACAAGCATCAGTGGTGGGATTCAGACAGTTCGCACCTATTCGGGAGAACCGATTGGTAACTTTGTAAGTAGTTCAGAGAACCGATTGTTGGAAGAAATCTCCTTTTGTTTCTTTCCACTTTCCAGGGCTAATCCTGTAAGGAAGGCAGGAAGGAAACATTCTGGTGTTGTTTCTATCCTAATCTTTATTGCCCTGCTTATAGAAACTGCTTCTCCAGTAACACTTATTACGTTATAATAGCTAAGGCATGAGTGCCCATCGACGTGAGTGACATTGAGTTGGCCACGCCCACCCAGTCACATGACCACCAAGCCATGCCTGCCCAGCTGGTCATTAGGGCAGAGAACCGGTTGTTAAATTATTTGAATCCCACCACTGACAAGCATGTTACACCAAATTGAATCAGATGAAGGAGAAAGGTGTACATAGGACACGCTGAGGTTGAAAATTGAGAAAAAGCTATACAAACTCCATATAATAGCAATAGTAAAAGCCCAGAGCCTTTTGCCTTGGGGCAGCTATAACAACAACAACAACAACAACAACAACAACAACAACATCTAAAATCTTGGGGAGGACTCAATAGATGAACAAAAATGCCAAATCCAGTCTTAAACATATGGTTGATTGTGCGACCAACCATCCATAATAATATCTCATGAGGATTCTCAGGACATATGCATACATTTGCTTTGAAATTTGATGGAATGGGAGCACAAACAAGCAGGCATAAATTATTTATAATATATCCCCCCCCCCCCCGGAGTGTTCCAACCTGTTAGAGTGAATTAGAAATGAACAGCACTTCAAATTACACAGAAGGAATAAAACCAACACAGGCCATAATATTAACAACCGGAATGAAAATAAAGTGTATATAATTATGAATGAATATGTGAGGACGTGCGGCATTCACAGAGATTGATCTCAACATCCCAAGATTTTCAGTGGCATGAATATTTTATACGAAACAGAAAGCAGTTCATTAAAGCCAGTTGATGTTTTAATGAAAACATGACACGCTGATTAGCAAGTTCATTAAGTGTGGGCTGGAAAGCATGACAATTAAGTGGATATATAGTTGGCTCAAAGGGTGCTTGTCAATGGTGCCTTATTAGATTGGAGACAGAAATCAAATAGGATGTTACCAAGAAGAGAGTTGAGCCCTCCATTGTTCAAGGTTTTCATTTATAATTGGGATGCAATAGCAATAGCAATAGCAGTTAGACTTATATACCACTTCATAGGGCTTTCAGCCCTCTCTAAGCAGTTTACAGAGTCAGCATATTGCCCCCACAGTCTGGGTCCTCATTTTACCCACCTCGGAAGGATGGAAGGCTGAGTCAACCCTGAGCCGGTGAGATTTGAACTGCAGATAAAAGTCAGCTGAAGTGGCTGCAGTACAGTACTCTAACCACTGCGCCACCTCGGCTCTGAACAAAGTTCTTATTAAATACCTCTCGGATGATAGCAAATTTGGATGGGATACATTCATACCTCCAAACTTAGAAAACAAATTCAAGTAGATTTGGATTGGTTGGAAATATGGCTAAAAGTAAGATCATTACTCTGCAGTGAACAAAAAGGCTCTAGAGAATCATTAAAACTGTCCAGAATATCACCGGACTCCAGATACCAGTCCTGGATGACAACTTCACATCTCGCCGTTTGAGGAAGTTGCACAACATTCTCAGAGACTCTTCCCATCCTGCTTACAATCTTTTTGGACTCTTGCCTTCTGGCAGAAGATATAAAACAATTAAAACTTGGACCACACGTCTTCTGAATAGTTTTTATCCCAGAGCTATCATTGCACTCAACCATGAACTAAAGGGCCACCATGTTGGACAGCATTACTTGGTCTGTTGTGTGGATGCTTGGGTGGTTTAGGGGCAGGGAATTTTTGGTGGGTGGGTGGGGTGTTTGGGGATTGTCATGTATGTTGGGCCTGACCTCTGGGTGTTATGTGAATTTCATTGTATGTGTATACTGTGTATATATGTACAATGACAATAAAGTATTATATATTATATTCGTGTCAGGTCTGCAGTTATATCCCTTTTAAGATCTTTGGCCTCCCACACTCTCTCTTATTTCATTATGCTGTTTCATTAGTGTAGTAGTTGGGAGGGGGGAATCGAAAGGAGTAGAATGAGTGAATGTATTATTGTCATTCTTTTCTAGAAGCCAAGGTCATCTTTTGTCTCCGCACCTCTGCATATGACCAGAAGCAGCTGGAGATGCCAGCGTGGAAGAAGAAGATTGGACCATATGATGGATTTGTGGGTGTGAGTACAAGATCATGAACTTTCAACTGGGTGGGAATCCGATGTAACTTCCAGAATTGGGATTCCACAGCACGATGCCAACATGTCTGTCTTATTAAATTGGAACTTTAAGGATAGCTCTGCCTTGGACTCTGATTTAATTCTGCATGATATTTGGAACGCTGACAATTTGTTTACTTTGCTTTGGAAACATCCAATGAACAAGTATAGGATGGAGGTTACTTGGGTTAGTTTGAAAAAGAATACATGTGAAAGAGCTCAGAACAATAGCCTATTGAAAAGAATGTGACCCAGCCATGGAATGCTAAGGCAAATGTAATTCTAGGCTGCATCAACAGAAGCATAGTTTCCAATTACAACATGATTCCATTATTCTATTCTTTTTGGGTCAGACACTGCTGAGACTACTCTGTCCACTTCTGGGCACTATGTGTTAAGAAGGCTTCAAAGAAACTGGAGTACTTTCAGAGAAAGGCAAGTGACGAAGGACAGGAGGACAAGAAAATAGGCCCTTTGAAGACGTGTTGGGTGTGTGTAATCTTGCGGAAAGACAACGGAGAGTCCCCTTCAAATACCCAAGAAGTATGTCACACATTGGAAGGTCAAGACCTCGTCTCTCTCTCATTCTGGAGTGCAGGGCATGAAATAATGGATTTCAGATTTTATCTGAAGTCCAGGAAAGACTTTCTAAGAAGAAGAGCAGTTTCACAGTGAAACCAATTATCGAGAGAAGCGATGTGCTCTTTTTCACTCAAAGTATTCATGGGGAAGCCAGACAGCCATCTGTCAAGGATGCTGGAATTTCAGATTCCTGCCCTCAGCAGAAGTTTAGACTTGATGAGGTTAAATGGCTTTCTTCTTTGGCTATGATTCTAAAGCGGCTGCCGATTTCTTTGTTTTTTGTGCATTTGTGGTCACCAAGGATGCCCAATCCAATTTAATTCTAGTTAGAATCAATCCAGTAAAATCAGTGGCATTTCCATTAGTTCTGTTGGTTTCAGCGAGAAGAGCCAAGGTAAAACTGAAGGTGAATCCTGCTCAGTGTGTTGTGCCACCCATCCTTTTGTTTAATCCTTGCCAGAATCAGTGAGATCTATAGATTTTCCAAAGAATTAACAGATTAAAAGAGTTGGAAGGGACATTATAGGTCATCTAGTCCAACCCCCCCTCAAGATGGAATGTTTATTTTTGTAACTGAAAAATAATAAAACTCTTTATAAAAGAAAGAAAGTCAAAGGATTAATTAGTGGACTATCAAATTCTATTATCTCTACTGCAAGTCCACTTTTGATCAACAAATTATTAATTGGGTCTGGATAAAATTAGAATTAGAATTAATTCTAATTAGAATTAAGAATTTTAATTAGAATTTTAATTCTAATTTTAGAATTAAAATTAGAAATTATGGAAAAGTAAAAAAGTAAAATTTCTTCATTAAACAGAAGTATTAAAAAAAAGCAGGAGACCCTACACCATTTCTAACAGATGGCAGTCCAATCTCTTCTTGAAAGTCTCAAGTGATGAAGCTCCCACAACTTCTGAAGGCAACTTCTGTGTCCATGGGTTGATTGTTCTCACTGTCAGAAAGTTCCTCCTTATTTCTAGGTTGAATCTCTCCTTGGTCAGTTTCCATCCATTATTAAGTTCAAAGGCAACTTCTTTCTCAATTCCAAATAATATTATTATTTTTATTATTATTGGTTTTGTATGCCGCCCATTCTCGGAAGACTCCGGGCGGCTTACAATAAAAAAGGGAAGGGGATACAAAAATAAAAACAACAATTTAAAAATTACAGCAACATTCACAACCTAGGGTGGGGCTGGACAATTCAACAGCCCCAGGCCTGCCGGAACAGCCAGGTCTTCGTTGCTTTACGGAAGGCCGGAAGGGTAGTGAGGGTACGGATCTCAGCGGGGAGATCGTTCCAGAGGGCCGGAGCAGCTACAGAGAAGGCCCTCCCCCGGGGGGGTCGCCAGTCTACGTTGACCGGCCGATGGAATCCGGAGGAGGCCTAGTCTGTGCGATCTAATCGGTCTGTGGGAGGTAATTGGGAGGAGGCGATCTCTCAGGTAGGCTATGCAAAGTGTTCAAAAGTGGCATCGAAACATCTTCAGTTTTAAAACATCTGCATTCCCCAACGCAGAGTTGCTTTCAACTCTTTCCCTATCTCTCTGCCCCTGTCTGTGCATGCACGGATGCTTTGTTTTGTTGGCAGACCTATCCTAGTGGACATGTTTTCTGGACTTACCCAGAGATAGCCAGAAATAACATTTGAAGTCGTTGCACTCGGCCTCCTCCGGGTTCCATCCACCAGCCAATGCCACCTGGCTACTACCCGGGGGAGGGCCTTCTCTGTAGCAGCTCCGGCCATTTGGAATGAACTCCCCATGGAGATCCGGACCCTCACCTCTCTCCAGGCCTTCCGGAAAGCCGTCAAAACCTGGCTGTGCCGGCAGGCCTGGGGTTGATGAGTTCCCCTCCCCTCTCGACTTGTATGGCTGTATGATTCTTGTGTATTTTAATTATGTGTATTGTGTCTGTGTCCCCTTTTCCCCTTCTGAGTTGTTTGCCACCCTGAGTCCCTCACGGAGAAGGGCGGCATACAAATAAACTAAATCTAATCTAATCTAATCTCTTTCTCTTTCTCTCTCTCTCTCTCTCTCTCTCTCTCTCTCTCTCTCTCTCTCTCTCTCTCTCTCTCTCTCTCTCTCTCTCTCTCTCTCTCTCTCTCTCTCTCTCTCTCTTTGTGTTTGTGTGTATGTCAGTGGTGGGTTTCAAAAATTTTTGGAATCTCTTCTGTAGGTGTGGCCTGCTTTCTGGTGGAACCTCTTCTAACCAGTTCGGTAGATTTGATGAACCGGTTCTATCGAATGGTGCGAACTGGTAGGAACCCACCTCTGGAACCATCTCACTCCAATGGTCTCAGCCCACCCCTTCTGTTCCTTTGGTCAGTGCATTCCAACTGGCAGAGTCCAGGAGAAAACTCTTTTCTGCTGTAGGTAACTCACTCTCTGGAACAGTGTGTGCCCCTCAAGACGAGATCGGCCCCATCCTCTTGACCTTCCGTGAGGGCCTGAAAACACGGGGCTGCAAATGATCCTGGAGCTCTGATCCGAATGTTCCACATTGGAGGTGGTTAGTGGACTAGGAAGGAGATCCCACCCTGCTGTATTTCGGTTTTTAACTTATTTCATTTTTGTCCCCTTTAATATTCAATGTTTTTCAACGTCTGCTTTCACAAGGTTGTAAGCCACTCAAAGTCACTTCAGAGTGAGATGGGGAGCTTATAAATGTAATAAACAATAAATAAATAGGGGGGGGACATGGTGGCTCAATGGCTAAGATGCTGAGATTGTCAATCAGAAAGGTCGGCAGTTCGTATCCCTAGTGCTGCATAACAGAGGGAGCTCCCGTTACTTGTCCCAGTTTCTGCCAACCTAGCAGTTCGAAACCACATAAAAATGCAAGTAGAAAAATAGGGGACCACCTTTGGTGGGAAGGTAACAGCGTTCTGTGTGCCTTCGGTACTTAGTCATACTGGCCACATGACCACAGAGATGTCTTTGGATAGCGCTGGCTCATTGGCTTTGAAACGGAGATGAGCACCGCACCCCCTAGAGTCAGGAACGGCTAGCACATATGTGCGAGGGGAACCTTTAGGTTTACCTTAAATAAATAAAGCTTTCCTGAGGTCGCAATTACTGTAACACTTCCAAAAGATAACCTGGCTCAGGTCTGTTCGATAAAGCTTCGCTTTCAAATGCTTTACATATAATCATGGACTTCTAGAATATATTTTTTTCCCTCAGTATCTGAAATCAACTTGACTTAGAGGGCCTTTGGCTTGCTTCTGAAATTGCCAGAGGTTTTGTTAATTATGACTTACAACAGAATAGCATTTTTAACTGAAGGTACTACTTTACTCCCTATGGTGTTACACACAAATAGCAGGCATCAAATCATTGAACCACGATCGGCATTTGAAATGAGTGCCGAGCGATACATCCTCCACTCCATAAACAGATTGCTGAACCATCCACTGCCCTTTGGTGTTGAGCCATCAATATACGTTTGAAATAATTATATAGCAATCTACAATTTAGGGAAATCCCAGCACAAGTTACTCCCGTTTGTTGTAGAGACGTTGTAGATTCCATTTATTGCTTCACGGATGATCAACTTTCCAAATTTGAACCGGCTGCTCAGCACTGCAGATCGGTTTGCTGTTGAGTAACGGCATTCAGCCTTGGCAATAGGTTGGGGCGCTGCGTCGTCAGCAGCAAGCGGAAAGCATCACAACAGTAATTGCAAATAGTCAACCTGACCTTCACAGCTTTCACACGGTAACCGTATTCCTGGGTATAAATTATCCGCTGGCATTTCAATCTCTGGCCGATCCACCAATCAACTATGTGCTAGGCTGGCAAAATGGAATATTGCTCACAGATTTGATCAGCAAATTGCCCTTCCGTATTTCATGGGTAGTAGGCAGCGCGAAGAGACGGCTGAGAAAGGCAGCAGCTAATGTTCCCCTGCCCTCTTTTCCCTTCTTTGGGGTTGCCAGGGAGAAGGGCAATAAAAAAGAAGTACACCACGGAAGGGAAATAAGGAATATTGTTCACGTTGTGGATTAATTTTTGTCCCTACCAAAACTGCCTCCACTTTGTAGATCCTGATTTTGCTTACTTTTGCCAATGAGAACTTTCCTGGAAAAGGAGTAAGAAACATAGGGATGGGAGGTAGACAGGAGTGGGCTGCTGAGGGTTCGCACAGGTTCGGGCAATCCTGTAGCTAGAATATTGCCCAGTTTGGTGAATCCCCAAATGTCACCCCTGGATGGCACACCCACCCCACCCAGTGGTGGGTTTCAAAAATTGTTCGAACCTACTCTGTGGGTGTGGCCTCCTTTGTGGGAGTGGCTTGCCGCCCATGTGACCGGATGGGAGTGGCTTGCCGCCCATGTGACCGGATATGAAGATGCCGACGACACTTGCCAGAACCACCTTAAATTACCTCACACACAGCACTGGCATGCATAAGAATAGGATGTAAACTTGTTTTTTTTAAAGCATCTTTGGTTTGCGTTAAAACAACTTCAACATACGCAATGTTCTGATTGCACCACAAACGCAGTAGTCATCCTTACCTTTCACAGAGGCACTGAGTTTTATAAATAGGAGCATGATAGTGTAGAATAATCATATCCAAGGACCAGTGGTGGGTTTCAAAAATTTTGGAAACCTCTTCTGTAGGTGTGGCCTGCTTTCCGGGTCCACTGGTGGAACCTCTTCTAACCGGTTCGGTAGATTTGACGAACCGGTTCTACTGAATAGGTGCGAACTGGTAGGAACCCACCTCTGACCCAACCCCTCCAACCCTTTCCCTCCCAGGAGTCTCCACACAGCCTGTTCATCATGCCAGATAAGTGTAGGGACCATGAGGAGGCTTGGAGAGGCAGGGGGAAACGGGCCTACTGGAGGTTTTGGAAGTCTGGAAATTGGCCTATTTCAGGCCTTCGAACTCTGGGGGAAGCAGTTTTCACCCTCCCGGAAGCTCGAGTTAGCTGGAGCCTATGCTGGTGAAAAATGGGCCTACCGAAAGTTCCAGAATCCGGAAAGAGGCCTGTTTCAGCCTCCGGAGCCCAGGGTAAGCAGTTTTTGCCCTCCCAGAGGCTCGAGAGAAGTCTCTGGAGCCTGGGGACATTGAAAAATAACCCCCTCCCCCCCCGACGTGGTGCAGGAGGCAGACTAGGCTATGGCCGCCATAGCCACACCCGGGTGGGTGCAATGGGGCAGAACAATTTACAGGCAACTGTGCATGTGCAAGCAAAGAGCACGCAAAGAAGATGTCAGAGTGAGCCTTGGATGAAATGTGTGCAGTGAAGCAAGCCAATAGAACCCAAATTTGCCCATTTCCATTTTTCACCAAAGTCCAAGAGCCGAGGTGGCGCAGTGGTTAGGGTGTAGTACTGAAGGCCACTTCAGCTGACTGTTATCTGCAGTTCAGCGGTTCTAATCTCACCGGCTCAAGGTTGACTCAGCCTTCCATCCTTCCGAGGTGGGTGAAATGAGGACCCAGACTGTGGGGGCGATATGCTGACTCTGTAAACCGCTTAGAGAGGGCTGAAATCCCTATGAAGCGGTACATAAGTCTAACTGCTAAGTCTAACTGCTATGTTGTAAACGTTATACCTGAGCAAGGCTGATGTCAGCCCTTTGAGATAATCCAACAGGAAATCATGAGTACCAATAATATTTTTAATGTAAGGGTATAATAACAGAATTTTGCAGGTCTGAAAACACTTCCTCCTCCCCCCCCACCCCACGCCTTTACTTTTCAGAGAACTAGGGAGTGTCCCTTGTGAGAAGCTTTCTCCACTCTCAATGCTTCTTTGGACTCAAGATTTAATTCATCAGAACATGGTCCAGGCTGCAGCTCTTCTGCCTGTCTCCCAAGCTTATTCTCACAGTCCATTACAAATGTAGACCCATCTTGATCAAATCTGACAACAAAGTGAATTTGTGGATATGTTGAACAAATCTGACTACACCCACAGATGCCTAAACTGGAATAAAAACAACAAACACGCTGATTTTTTAAGAAATATATGTATAGCTGAAAAAATGTTCAAGTGCCAGATTGCTGACTGAAAAATGGATTCTATGGAATATATGGGGAATTTTCTGCCACAAAATTTTTACTCTCCTCTAGTTTGGGGGGGGGGGTAGTTTTTGCAACCAATAAAGCCCTAGATCAGGGTTTGGCAACCTTAAAAGCACAAAAAGCCACAAATGGTTTCCAACAAACAAAGTTAGTTAAAATTGACTTAACGACCACATGATCCACTTAACATCCTTAATGGCCACGGCAAAAAGGTGGTAAAATCAGGGGTATCTCACTCAATGATTGCCTTGCTTCCTCTCCAGGGGTGAGTTTCTCGCCCCGTTCCAACCGAACCGGTTGGAACGAGGCCGGCGGCGTCCTCGCGCACACACATGGCGTCCTCGCGCGCGCCGCGTGCATGCGTACTAGCGTCTGCGCGATGCTCCAGCTGCTCCTGGAGGATCGCGCAGGCGCTGTATGCGTTCTGCGCATGCGTAGAAGCACAGAATTCGTAAAAAACGGGTAAGGAGCGGGCGTGGGTGTGCGGGCGCGCGCGGGCGCGGGGGGGGGGGGCTTCGCCGTTCCCGGAAGTTACTTACTTCCGGGTTCGGCGACCAACCGGATCGCAGGGACCGGTGCGAACCGGTCGGAAACCCCCCCCCCTTTTCCTCTCTCAACTGTAGCTGCAAGCTGAAGATTAGCTGTATTCAATTTTGGATTGACTGAACATTTCAAACAGAAAAGAGGCATTTGAAGGTCGTGCTTGACATGTTTCTCACTGGCACTCGGAAGTTTTGAAGAGCAAACTTAGAGAAGAAGAATTCTAATGTAAGAAGACAGCAGATTCCCCACTTAATTTGAACTAATGCACTATGCCTCCAACAAAAAAAAAGAAGAGCTAGAAACAAGACACACTCAAGAATTCTGCCTCACATCCTTTGGGGAGCAAAACTCAGATGTTCACAAAGTCACATCATATTTCCAGAAAGGACCTCAGAAAAAGCGGCTAATGGATGGAAAATCTCGATCCTTCATGTCCCCAACAAATCTATTTTCAGTGGTACCTGAGAAAAAGACCTTTCTTGGAGATCTGAAACCCTGGATTGTGTGTAAGAGCCAAGGTGGCGCAGTGGTTAAATGCAGCACTGCAGGCTACTGCTAGATCAGCAGGTCAGCGGTTCAAATCTCACCGGCTCAGGGTTGACTCAGCCTTCCATCCTTCCGAGGTGGGTAAAATGAGGACCCAGATTGTTGGGGGCAATATGCTGACTCTCTGTAAACCGCTTAGAGAGGCCTGAAAGGCCTATGAAGCGGTATATAAGTCTACTGCTATTGCTATTGCTATTGTGTGTGTGTGTGTGTGTGTGTGTGTGTGTGTGTATGTATGTATGTGTATGTGTATGTGTATGTGTATGTGTATGTGTATGTGTATGTGTATGTGTATGTGTATGTGTATGTGTATGTGTATGTGTATGTATATGTATATGTATATGTATATGTATATGTATATGTATATGTATATGTATATGTATATGTATATGTATATGTACATGTATATGTACATGTACATGTATATGTATATGTATGTATGTGTATACACACACATGTGTGTGTATGTGCATATGTGTATATGTGTATATGTGTATATGGGAAAATGAATTTGTTTTTGCAACAATTTCCCCTCCTCCTTTTGTTCCTTTTGATTCTAAGCTACTCTTACTCTTTGAGACAGGACAATCATTTGTCTGAAATGGTATAGGGCCGTGATCAGTGGTGGGTTCCTACTGGTTCATCCCAGTTTGGCTGAACCGGTGGTAGCATGCCAGCCTGGGTTGCAGAACCAGCAGCGACCTAGGCTGGCCACACCTCTGAACCAGTTCCCTGGTTGCCACCGCCACTTGTTTTTAAGTTTTGTGCATGCGCAGAACAATTTATATTGAATTGTGCATGTGCATGAAGTGCACCCATGAGCGAACCAGCAGTAATGCTGGCTAGAACCCATCCCTGGCTGTGATGGTGAACCTATGGGATGTGTGCCAGGGGTGACATGCAGAGCCCTCTCTGTGGTCACACCAGAGGTGGGCTTCAAATAATTTAACAACTGGTTCTCTGCCCTAATGACCATCTGGGTAGGTGGGGCTAGGTGGTCATGTGACTGGATGGCCATGGTCAACTCAACATCACTCAAGTCAATGGGTGCTTCGCCTTAGTTGTTACAATGGTAATAAGGGTTAACTGGAGAGGCAGTTTCTGTAAGCAGGTCAATAAAGATTAGGCTAGAAACAACACCAGAATGTTTTCTTCCTGCCTTCCTTACAGGATTAGCCGTGGAAAGTGGAAAAAAACAAAATAAGATTTCTTCCAACAACCAGTTCTCTGAACTGCTTAGAAAGTTAACAACTGGTTCCCCTGAATAGGTGCGGATTGGCTGAATCCCATCACTGGGTCACACGCGCCATTGCCCCAGCTAAGCCAGCTGGTTGTTGGGTTTCCGGCGCTCTAGGGCATTCACACTTTCCAGTTGGGGCACGCTGTGTCTAAAGGGTTCACCATCACTGGTATAGGGCCTACTGCCTGAGCAGGGGGTTGGACTAGAAGACCTCCAAGGTCCCTTCCAACTCTATGACTCTGTTATTCCCCAGCAAAATGGCAGGCAGTTCTATGGGTCAGCTGAGAAAGAGGAGGGGATGGCCTCACGTGGGGCTCTGCTGAGGGTTGTGAGGGGAGGAGAAATGGTAACCAGCCTATGGACATGGAAATAAAGATGACCCAACGTGTCACAGCTTCTATAGCATTACTATTAAAAGTACATGGAAAATATTTTTCTCTATTAAACCTATGGATTCAACCGTGACCCGTCAAAAGCGCGGACGGCAAAAGCGCGATCGACAAAATCGCGCCTTTGACGTCATCACAGCGCGACGAAAAAGATCGAAAAATTCAAATAAAAATTAATAAAAATTAAATTAAAGCAAGCCGATTCACATAAAGGTAAGGGTTAGGGTTAGGGTTAGGGTTAGGGTAAGGGTAAGGGTTAGGGTTAGCTTTAGAGCGTTAGCGTTAGC
This sequence comes from Thamnophis sirtalis, assembly GCF_051295495.1. Taxonomy (NCBI): domain Eukaryota; kingdom Metazoa; phylum Chordata; class Lepidosauria; order Squamata; family Natricidae; genus Thamnophis; species Thamnophis sirtalis. The sequence goes on along the minus strand of NW_028261385.1, from coordinate 140,277,353 downwards.
GTTAGGGTTAGGATAAGGGTTAGCGTTACGTTTTTCGTTACTTTAACGGTTAGGTTTAGGGTTAGGTTTAGGGTTAGGTTAAGAGTTAGGGTTAGGGTTAGGTTTAGGGTTAGGTTTGGGGGGGTTAGGGGAAGGTTTTAGCTTTATTTTTACATTTTTTCGATCTTTTTCGTCGCGCTGTGATGACGTCACAGCGCGCTTTTGTCGAGCGCGATTTTGTCCTACGCGCTTTTGTGGTGGAACCGGATTCAACACATTAATCTTTTAATGTGTAACAAAATGCAATGCAGTTGGAAACAACTTTTTAAAAAATTAACATTTCAATTAATTCAGCTAACAAGTTAATAATCTGTTGTTATTTTCTAAATTACTCATGCCCTGGTAAGTAACAAGGCAAAGCAATTGGGGATTGTTTGAAATGTCAAATGGCTCCACTTAATTTATGTATGGATTTGATCTTTCATGTTTGAATACCCAGAGGACCTGGAACATGTGCAGAGGGATGTTTACGCCATCCACTGAATGTTAGGTATTTTGCATTTTCATACATGAGCTGTTACTCTAATTCAGACTCTTCAAAGTGATCCAAAGTATGGTTGATTAAAATTGTACAATGCAAACTTACATAGGAGATTGCCAAAAGACAAATAATTAATTCAACTTCTTACATAATTTAATCTTTTTTCAAATACTCAGAGTGTAGTTCTTAAGAATTTGGCTCATAAATTAATTTCTTTTTCCTTGTTCTCTTACAGGGTCTCAGATAAATATAAAAAGTGATGAAAAAAGGAATACGTGGCTTTATTGAGCCAGCAGCTCTTGCTGACAGTCATATATGCCAGTGGGCAATTCACCTTCTGTTCCGTGGACTCAAATATTTGTCATTTCCCTCCACCCAGGCTTCAAATGTAACAGGATCACTTTCAACCAAGCAATGTTGAATGGGCTATCAAGCGTGATGTCATCCTCTGTTTTGCTGCTTGCTTTCGGCTGCCATTGAAATGGGGAGGGGGGACATGGTTATTTGGGTGGGGAAGTATTCAGTACAGGAATGACTGTTAAAAGGGAGTTGTTCTCATCATCTATTGCACATGCTGCAGATGGAGGATTTGCCGCCAAGGCCAACTGTCTGGCATACTAACCTGATGATGCTTTTTGAAGATGTCTCCCACATGACACCTGAGGGATGTGCGGATTGGACCATGGGATGGGGTTACCAAGGGGAGGGGATTGGGTCACATATTGATATCTATAATTACGTGCATTTTTGCCTCAGATCTTGCTTTGCTTAGCTGCTACCTACTCATGACCAGTAAAAGTACTCTTAATTCTGCAAAATGGCGTTGAGTGGATTCTTTCTGCGTTACTGAGGGAGGCCGCCTTGACACGTATATTGTAATCATTCCCTCATATACTTCATTTATGTGCATCCAAACATAATACATTTGAACACAATTTGTAAACCCTAGAGATTCACACCAGACCAACATGTACTTCTTCCCTGCTGGTTTCATAATTTCAGTTTCCCTGTTAGATACTTCTGGGCTCAAATAAGAAATGTTAAGAGTCTTTTATTGTTATTAAGAGGGAAAACCTCAATTCATATGTTGCCAAACATGCCTGCATAAGGCATGGCCTGTATAATGAGGGAATGATTTACTGAATATAAGTCATAATCTGCACTAAGATATAAGGTAAAGGTTCCCGCCCCCCACATATATGCTAGTAGTTCCAAAAATCTAGGGGACGGTTCTCTTCTCTGTTTAAAAGCCAAAGAGCCAGCGCTGTCCAAAGACATCTCCGTGGTCATGTGGCCAGCATGATTAAATGCTGAAGGTGCATGGAATGCTGTTACCTTCCCACCAAAGGTGGTTCCGATTTTTCTAGTAGCATTTTTACATGCTTTCAAACTGCTAGGTTGGCAGAAGCTGGGACAAGTAACAGGAGCTCACTCCATTACATGGCACTAAGGATTCGAACTGTTGAACTGCAGGCCTTCTGATCAACAACAGAGGTGGGTTCCTACCAGTTTGCACCTATTTGGTAGAACCGGTTCGTCAAATCTACCGAACTGGTTAGAAGAGGTTCCACCAGTGGACCCGGAAAGCAGGCCACACCTACAGAAGAGGTTTCCAAAATTTTTGAAACCCACCACTGGTCCTTGGACATGATTATTCTACACTCTCATGCTCATATTTATAAAACTATAAAAAATTTTGAAACCCACCACTGGCAAGGATCTTGTAACTTGACAGCTTTAAGACTTGAATGCTTCAATGCCAGAGTTTCTGAACAGCTACTTGGACCGACCTAAGTACTAATTCATAATTTCATATCCGGTCACATGGGTGGCAAGCCACTCCCACAAAGGAGGCCACACCCACAGAGTAGGTTCCAACAATTTTTGAAACCCACCACTGATCAACAAGCTCAGTGTCTTAGCCACTGAGCCACTGCGTTCCTTATGATATACTAAGATATAATAGCAATAGCAATAGCAGTTAGACTTATATACCGCTTCATACGGCTTTCAGCCATCTCCAAGCGGTTTACAGAGTCGGCATATCGCCCCCACAGTCTGGGGCCTCATTTCACCAACCTCAGAAGGATGGAAGGATGAGTCAACCCTGAGCCGGTGAGATTTGAACCGCCGAGCTGCAGAACTAGCAGTCAGCTGAAGTGGCTGCAGTACTGCACCCTAACCACTGCGCCACCTCGGCGTAGAGGTGGTTGATGAAATAAGAGGCAATTATGAAAATAATTCTGGTCCCAGTTATCATCATCATTCGAGGGCTACCTGTAGTCTATATTAGGAATCGACTAAGCTTAAGTTGTGCCCGTGAAATCTGTGGGTACCAGTTTTCTCTTCTCCTTGTGTTCTCAGGGGGAATAATCCTGATAGGACAGTCCTTTTATGGGGAGGGGGATGAATTGGAAAGTCAGAGCTCATCACCAATAAACGCCTTTGATCCTCCTCCTCCACCTCTCAAAACTAACCCTCTACACAGCGCATCATAGACTGTATATTTCCTTGGGAAATAGTGGTGATGTGAGGGTTTTATATATATTTTTCTCAGCATGTGAATTTTTGGCACATAGTTCCTTTAAAGCACAACGCAACACATTCTTGTTCATGCTTTAGCATGCATCCCCTGTTTTAGCTGCAGGCATCTATTTCCACATGCAGATGCATCCCGGGCTTTCTTGTCCTCAAGAAAGGAGAGTCAGAAGCTATACTTTTTGGGGTACTTTTTTTTAGTACCGTGAGTTGCAGGGGGCATGTCAAAAATATAACATTACTGGAGAAGGCAGTAGGCTAGCATGAACAACCCCAAACAGTCAGAAGGCATGATGAAAACACCTTAATTTCACACTACATGGACATAGTCCATGATACATTAACCTTAGTTTCAATTGGGAAACTAAATTAATTCAGATGCAGTAGCAGCTTGACCATCAGAAACAGGAAAGGTGGCATTACAGTATCCAAATAATACATTTCAGTTGCAGAACTGGGTAACAGAATAACTGAAGGGACCTTGCGGGGTCTTCTAGTCTGACCCCCTGCTCAAGCAGGAAACCCTATACCATTTCAGACCAATGGCTGTCTAGTCTCTTCTTAAAAACCTCTACTGTGAAATACCCACAATGTCTGGAGGCAAGCTGTTCCACCGGTTAATTATTCTCACCTTTAGAAAATTTCCCCTTAGCTTTAGGTTGCTTCTCTCCTTGATTAGTTTCCATCCATTGTTTCCTGTCCTGCCTTCTGATGCTTTGGCAAATCGGTTAATTGGGACTAGAGGACGGGAAATAGGTGGATCCTTTCCTTTATATCAGGGGGTGTCAAACTCGATTTCATTGAGGGCTGCGTCAGGGTTGTGTTTGACTTCAGGGGGGCTGGGGTGGGCATGGTCAGGGTGGGTGTGGCCAGCTCAACATCACTCATGTCGGAGGGCTCCTGGGGTGGCCCAGATGCTCTGCCAGCGAAAACGGGCTTCCTAGGTCAGTTTTCGGCTGTGATACCCTCCTGCAATCCTCTGCCAGCAAAAATAGAAATCAGGAGGGCTGCCTGTGACCCTCATGAGCACCATTTTCAGCTGCGACCACTTCCTGCAACCATCTGCTATTGAAAACAGAGCTTGGGAGGGCCATGTACAGCCCTCCCGAGCTCCATTTTTGCTGGCGAAGGGACCATGGGCCAGTCCTTCACTGTTTCACTGTTGGGGCTGCCCTTGAAGAGTATTCGGCGACTTCAGCTAGTCCAGAATGCGGCCACGCGAGCGATTGTGGGTGCACCTTGCTTCACCCACATAACACCTCTCCTCCACGAGCTGCACTGGCTACCTGTCGATCTCCGGGTGCGCTTCAAGGTGCTACTTGTCACCCATAAAGCCCTACATGGTAGTGGATCTGGGTACTTGAGAGACCGCCTACTGCCAATTACCTCCACGCGACCTATTAGATCTCATCGATTAGGCCTCCTCCGAGTTCCATCTGCCGGTCAGTGCCGACTGGCAACTACGCGGAGGAGAGCCTTCTCGGTGGCAGCTCCGACCCTATGGAACGATCTCCCCGTGGAGATTTGTACCCTCACCACCCTCCAGACCTTCTGCACAGCCCTCAGAATCTGGCTATCCCGTCAGGCCTGGGGCTAAGACTGTAACCCGCCCAAATGGTATGAATGTTGTGTTTTTAATTATGTATTGTCTTATATGTTAAAAGTTTGTCTCCCCCTCCCCCTTAGGTTGTGAGCCGCCCTGAGTCCCCCCAGGGAAAAGGGCAGCATATAAATAAAATTCTACAATCTACAATCTACTTTCCAGGGCAGCCCCATGGGCCAGATTTAAGCTGGATCAAGCCTCCAAGCCTTGAGTTTGACGCTCCTGCTCTAAATCAACCAGTTAGATTTTTACTTGCCACAACAAAGACATTTATTTGATATCACTTCACAGTTCAGTGTAGTCGTTTCTCAAACCAATTCTTTACATTCTAATGCTTATTTTGGCACCAATGTTATTTAAATGCCAAGTCTTAGGATAAAATTAGTCCCTTTCACACAAATCTGTTGGTCTCTTTAGCTCCGTTATGGCTATTTGCCTAGAAGAATTTTTAATACACTATTTAGTCATGCTAATGATTAATTATATATAATTGATGCCATAATTAGTGCCCAAGTGTGTCTTTTATGGCAGGATGCCTTGCAAGCATTTGCTTAATTCGGTGTTTTGTAAATTTCTCCTGCCTGAGGTGTGTCATATTTGCTATATTCAAATTGAAGAAACAGTTCAATTATTCTTTTTTTAAAAAATGTGTATGGCAAGGGTGAATTATTCCAACCTTTCTGTTGCTGTAAGAGCATTGAATTAGGATTAGCAACAATGAACTCTTAAAGAGTTGGCAATGAGTACATTGGGTTTTTTTTTTTTAAAAAAAAAGTTGGTTCCAGTACAGAGTCAATATTCCAGTTCCGTCTACGGCAATCCTTCTATCGTTAATCTTTAGGATCAATGAAGTTTGGCTTAAATCTGCTTTGGAATTTCTTTTGAAGTTATTCTCCTATGAACAGGGGTGGGATTCTAGCAGTTCGGAGCTGTTTGGGTGAACTGGTAGCTCCGACGATCAGCTGGGAGTGAACCGGTTCGCTCTGATGATTAGCTGGGCCCAACCACCCGCCTTTGCATTTTACTGACCTACATCCTTTTTAAGTATGAGGAGGCGCTGAGGTAAAATAGTAGAACGTTTATTAACTGGAACAATACAACTGACAGTTCAGAACACGCGTGCTGGACAGCGCCGCCTGACAGCTATCCTCTCAGCTGAGGGACGCAATTGCTGCGCCTCAGCTGTTTTCCCTCCCAGCAGTAATGCGGAAGGTAAGTTTTCTCAAAAGTGCACGCGCGAAGCACACGATCACCGAACCAGTTTGTTAAACCGGTAACATCCCACCACTGCCTATGAAGTTTTTTTTCTGTCTCTTTTCAAAGTGTTTGAAAATTATTTTCAATTTTTTCTCAGTGGGATTTTTTGAGATGATTGAACCACAGTGGTGGGTGGCAGAAGAAATGGCATCCCTGTTTCCAGTTACCCAATCCAGCACTTTGATGCTCCCATGAATGCTCCTCCTTTCCCCGTGCAAAGGGGAAGTTTTCTTGGAAGGTCTTCTTTAAAGTGGTTCCAGACCCCTGGAGAGATATTTACACAGTGCACCATTAAGCCACCCTTAACAACAACAACCAAAAAGTTAACAGGGACCAGAAGCCATCTTGGAGAACCTCAGTAAATGCTCTTTTCCTTTGAAAGGAATTGCACAAAGTGCTTTTCTTTTGGCAGTTAGAAGAAAATGCAGGATAATTTTTCCAGACCGTAATGGGCGTCCTCAAGTCAGCAGAGGTGCATCTGAGGAAAACAACAAATTGCCTTCCCCTCTAATACAACAAGAATCCATTACATCGTCCCCCATTCTGGGATAAGCAAGAGACCTTGCCTACCCTTGATTCTGAGAACTTCAAGTCCAAAACCCACTGGAAGCCCAGTGTTGTGGCCCGCCAGCAGCCAGAGGAGCTGGCAGAAGATTTGAACATTGGGGAGGAACATGGGCCAGTCCTGGAATCTGGGGAAGGCTCTGATGAGGGCTCTGTGTTGGAGGCAGAGAGGGGTCCAGATAACTGCCAGTTATCAGCTGCCAGACATCAGAGTCAGACATCAGTGAGGCAGATGAACAGCTGGAGCCTGTTCCCAGTGTGGGCATGCACCAGTGGTGGGTTTCAAATTTTTTTAGAACCTCTTCTGTAGGTGTGGCCTGCTTTGTGGGAGTGGCTTGCTGGCCATGTGATTGGGTGGGAGTGGCTTGCCAGCCATGTGACTGGGTGGGTGTGGCCAACTTGTAAAATGTGGTGAAACTCATTTAACAATGCTCTTGCTTAGCAACCAAAATGTTGGCTCAGAAACTCTGGCATTGAAGTGTGCAAGTCTTAAAGCTGTCAAGTTTCAAGACCCTTGCACCCCTATCCCTTTAGAAAAAAAAAACCCCAGAGGCGTTCAAACTTGACAGCTTTAAGACTTGTGGACTTCAACTCCCAGAATTCCTTCTCTCGCTCTTCATCTTGATGATGTGCGGACAGGTGGGGGGGGAGCTGAAACCGGTTCTAAACAGCCCTGTAGATTTGTGGAACCTCTTCTATAGAAGAGGTTAGAACCCACCCCTGGCATGCGCGGAGTGCCAGACAAAGGGAACAGCTAAAGAACAGGGGTCAACTTGGGAGTAGGGCCACAGGTGTGTGATGAATGGTCCCTCCCAGAAGAAATAAAAGAGGAGCGAAAGGGGAGTGGAGTTTGCAGAAGAAAATTAGTTCGCTTAATTGGTTCGAGACTCCTTGCCAAGTTTGGCCTGGCAGCTCTCCAAGCCAGATAAGGTCTGTGATTGTAAATCCTCCCTTGAAAGACTTTGCTGGATGGGAATGAACAGAATTCACAGTAAATTAACAAAATGGGTTTTTTGTCGGGACAAGGAGTTTCATGCTCTTGGGAAGCCTAGGTCAGAACACCCAGTTTCCTTGGGCCACCAATTTCAGTGACAGATTATCTTCAACAGCTATTTTAGATTCAGGGAAGAACTTGTCACTCAGATTGGACTGCAATTCTATTTAACGCACAATCTCTTGCTGGAGCAACGTTTCAAGTTTTTCACCCTGTTAGATCGAATTACAAGGTGTTAACAGGCATCCTAATTCTTGCTGTCGTTTTATTTTATTTCGCTCTGCTGATGCTTCAGTTTTGTCTTGCCTTGCTGACTCTGCCCTGCCTCTTTGAACATCAGACTTGGCCCTGTTTTGCTGGACACTGTTAAGTATTTCCTGCTTTGACCATCACTCTCCCCCCGCTATAAGCGTTGTTTGAATTGTGGGGCACTGACTTGAAGAAGGTCAGAGCTGTGAATCATACAGAACTTGAACAAATACTTGGTGGGTGTAAAATTGATTTGGAAAATACAGCCCCAGCTGCTGGCTATCCTGACCTGAGATAATATGTAAAAAAAAAAAAATTAAACTACCTCCTTCCTGGAGTGAATTCAAGAAACACTTCAGCTGCTTCTCACTTTGAGTCTTTAAATGCTTAAAGGACACACAACAGGAAACACCCAATAGCAAGCTGTTGTGGCCCAGTAGGAGCCTTTGGAGCTGCCACCAGACTCCGACAGCGAGGGGCCCTATGAGTCGGCCCTGGAGGATGTGGAGGACCCTGGACAGGGTTCCGACTCCGAGCAGGGCGCAGAGAGACTGGTTGGCCACCAGGTAGTGCCTGAGCCTTGGATCAGTGGGGAGGAGACAAGGGAGAATGATCCAGAAACCAACAGTGAATTGTTCCGGGATGCACGCTGTCGAAGAGCTACTCGGCCTCAAGAACAACTATGTAATTACAGGAGGTAATTACGCTCAGCTGATGGTCATTAGGCTCCTCTCCAGACTATAAAAAAGACTGCTTCTCCCATGCCCTTCTTGCCAAAGTCAATGCTTGGACTAAAGAGAAACAAACTTGGCAGGCTGGATTGCTGCCAGAGTTTGTTTACATTGCTGCCAAGGTTTGTCGGACTTACTGCCAAAGTCCTTATTTATTTGTTTACTTGGCTTTCAGCCACCCAGAGTCTGGACTTGCTATTAAAGGACATTCTCATTAAGTGTGTCTTGGCTTTCGTTACTGGACGGAGGAGGGGGTCTGAACAGCAAGCTATCCACAAACCATAACTACCCATGATGGCCATGTATAAACCCAGGGAATGTTCTCAAAATACCTGTGACTTCTTGGTGCGTGTAGACAGAGTTGCCACTTATCTGAAAAAGGTATGGTGAGACAAGTCATAGGGCTCTCTAACCATGCCTTCCCCCCCTTTTTTTTTGTATACTTGTGCATTTACTTTTTTACATTGACCTAAAAATCCTCTAATCCTGGCTTGGAGACCTTCCAGCCATGGGTTTACTTCTAGCCTATCAAAGAGGGAAAGGTCATCTGATCCACGGATACTTTGGTTCCTTCTTACGCCAACCATTGATCCTTGGTGGTGTAGTGGTTGGTAGTGCTTGGAAAACCTGTTCACAGTGGTCAGGGGAGAATGTAGGTGACACTTGTCAGAAGGGGTGATATGTGTTGGAAGGAATGAGCAAAGGGAGGGGATGACTAACACTAGAGAAAGAGTAAATGATGTGGATCAGTGGTGGGATTCGATTTTTTTTACTACCGGTTCTGTGGGCGTGGCTTGAAATGCGGCATGGCTTGGTGGACATGGCAGGGGAAGGTTACTGCAAAATCCCCATTCCCTCCTGATCAGCTGGGACAAAGAATAGATGCAGGAGGAGCCAGTCAGAGGTGGTATTTACTGGTTCTCTGAACTACTCGAAATTTCCACTAACGGTTCTCCAGAACTGGTCAGAACCTGCTGAATACCACCTCTGATGTAGATGGGCTTCAGGGTATATTCCCCACCCATTTTGTACTATGCCTGCTCCTGAAATTTTTGCCTGGAGCTAATTCAGTCCTTTAATTTAAAGAGGTTAGCCATTCCTACATTAAGTGATTGTGAACAAGCAGCTAAGGAACATAGCACTCAGGAAAAATGTGGGTGCAGCCTAAGTCTTCTCTTATCTATAATATAAATTTATGGGGTGTGTAGCAAAACTGAATTATGGAGGAGTAGAGGGATATTATCTTCACGCACCTACATTGCTTTCACTTTCCATCTTTATCACCAAATGGGATCCCCTTCTGTGCCTGAAACAGAGCACGGCCAACTCCTTTAACTTGTATTTTGATGAGCTGTGCATAAAAAGAATAAGCTAGAATTTGAACCATTCAATAGAGATATTTTTCATCACACCCAACCCTTTCTGGAACTGATTCATCCAAAGCAGAAAAGCTTTGATTAGAACAAAATAAAATGATACGTTAAAGCAAAGAGGGAGATTTGAGGCTGTAGAAGGAGAAGGTTCAAGAGAACCAGAGGTATTCAGAGAAGCAGGGGTGGGTGGGATTGCCTTAAAAATATTGGTGACATATTTAAATATTTCATTTGTTTAAAAAAATGCAGCAAAATAGCCCCAATTGATTAGGAAATATTGAGATTCACTTTAGGAGGGAAGTATCATTTTGGCAAAGGGGCACATTTTTCTACAGTCCAATATTAGCAAGGGATTGTGCAAGCCACATGTTGGTGAAAAAATAAAAGGCCAGCTACTGTTATGATGGAGTCTGAGAGAAACATAGAAAGCAGAGTTTACTGTAGGTTTATTTAGGCGTGTCACCATCTGCTGATCTAATGTTGGAATATTTAAGCTCTATGTTCCTACTATACAGAACTCATGTTTATCCACAGTGGAAATACTCCTAATTAAAAGTAAGCTTCTCTGACTCATTTTGGATGCACTGGTGTTCTGACGCCCTCCTCCATCCAGTAACGAATGCCAAAAAAAGCTTAACTGCAATGTACTTTAATAGCAAGACACCAAAACCTTGGTGGCTGAAAGCCAAGCAGAACAAACAGATAAGCACCTTGGCAGCAACTCAGACAAACTCAGGCAGCAATAAACACAGATAAGGCTTGGCAGCAATCCAGCCTGCCAAGCTCACAATAATGTCCTCCGACATTAAATTCTGTGTTGACTTCTGCAAAGAGGGGCGTGTGCACAAGTAGCTTTTTATAGTCTGGAGAGGAGCCTAATGACCACCAGCTGAGTACAATCACCTCCTGTAATTGCGTAATTGTTCCTGACGCCTAGTAGCTCTTCGATGGCGTGCATCCAGGAACAACTCACTCTCCGGCTCACTCTCCCTTGTCTCCTCCCCACTGGTCCAAGGCTCAGGTGCCTCCTGGTGGCCAACCAGCCTCTCTGTGCCCTGCTCGGAGTCGGAACCCTGTCCAGGGTCCTCCACATCCTCCAGAGCTGACTCGGATGGCCCCTCGCTGTTGGAGTCTGGTGGCAGCCTCAACGGCTCCTGCTGGGCCACAACACACAGGTATATGCATATGCACCAAAGACAAATTCCTTGTGTGTCCAATCACACTTGGTCAATAAATAATTCTATTCTATTCTATTCATTGCAGGTTTCACCTTTGGATTTTGTCCCACAGCACTGCATGCAAATGTGTACGGTATGACATCTACATTGTGGCATCACAGATAATATTTCATTGCTTTTCTCCTTTTCCTTCCTTGCAGATGCCTAAATTTCAAAAGAAATTGTTCTACTGTGCCAAGTGACTGGAATGTGCTGTTTGAACATTCATATTTATTTTTAAGGGGTCTACCTTATGGGTTTCAGTAAAACAACCATTTGACAAATGTTATGTGCAGATGTACAAATAAAATAAAAATGATAGTTGGGAGAGCTGGCAATAATAAATGCCTCCGAAAAGAAGTCAGCCAAGAAGTGATGGAGAATCTGTTTTTGCTCCTAAATGTCTGATGCTAGTTTTTCGCTCCTGACCTACTTGCTTAGCTTATCAAATTATTTTCCTAGGACTGTATGCATACCAGAATTTCGGCAGTCATCTATATGGGCTGGTGGTCCTTTGGGGAACCACAGACAAAAAGTTAAGCTTTATTTCCCTTTGTGACTGTGGAGCATCTCTTATATAAAAACCTGTTCTGACCCTCCTCATTCTACAGCAAAGCACACCAAGACAAAGATACTGCAAGAATTTATTAACACACAAACAGGACCTTGGAAGCAAGCCAGCACAGACAAGATTTTGGCAGCAATCCAGCACAGACAAGACGTTGGCAGCAATCCAGCACAGACTAACCTTGGCAGCAATCCAGCCTGCCAAGCTAGCCACGAAGGTTCTCCAACTTTAGTGAATATGTTGATTCCTGCAAAGGGTGTGTGCACAATCATTCCTTTTATAGTCTTGAGAGGAGCCTAATTACCATCAGCTGAGTGCAATTATCTCCTGTAACTGCGCAACTGTTCCTTGTGCCTATTAGCTCTTCTGTGCCGGGCATCTAGGAACAATTCCCTTGGCTCCTCCCCACTGCTCCAATGCATGAGGTCCAAATCACATTCCCTTGTCTCCTACCCACTGGTCCAAGGCTCAGGCGCCTCCTGATGGCCAATCAGCCTCTCTGCACCCTGTTCGGAGTTGGATCCCTCTCCAGAGTCCTCCACATCCTCCAGAGCCAACTCATAGGGCCCCTCGCTGTCAGAGTCTGGTGGCAGCTCCAATGGCTCCTGCTGGGCCACCACAAAAACCACTATTACTTTTCAAACAATAATGATATCCAGTGATTTTTCTAAATCTGACTTCTTCTTTGTCTAGATCTACATTTTCTTTATTATGCATCTTATTTCCTGCGTCTTAAACGTTTCTGTAGGTTTTCTGTGACTACATTGGAAGGTTCCCTCAATTTCTATAAATATTACTTCCTCCAAGTTTGACTGTCTGGGGTGTCACATCTGTTGCCTTTCACCTGAGCCCTTACAAGGACTGTGGCATCCCTCGGTTCCTGATTCAGAGGAAAAAGGTAGATGTTAGTGGCTCTGCTGGGTTCTGTTTCTCTGTATACAACTCATAGCACCACTTGCTTCTCAATCAGATCCTGCTTCCTTAATGCTCCCCACCCCCCCACCCCCCAGTCATTTGTGGCTTCATGTGCTTGGCATCTTTTGCTTTTCTCAGCCTTCACAATATTTGCCTGGAGAGTTTTTTTAAAAAAAGCAGTGTTGCAATGCCACATGATACAAACTCCAACACTTTGGGCAACATCCTCACGTTCAAGGAAAATGGGGTTGCATTACGACACTGTGATGCTCCTGATGTTGCTCTGTTCCTCCTGGTCCTCTAGGGAACTGCTGCCTCCTAACTCTAACCCGTACCGGAATGCTACCCGGTGCTCCGGGTAGGCGCTGGTACGCCTGCAACCCACCACTAGAATGGCCCCTCCCATAGGGAATAAAGAGGAGCAAAAGGGGAGGGGAGTGGACCTGGGTACTTGAGAGACCGCCTGCTGCCAATTACCTCCACTAGACCGATTAGATCCCACAGAATTAGGCCTCCTCCGAATTCCATCCGCCGGCCAGTGTCGACTGGCGACTACCAGGAGGAGAGCCTTCTCTGTGGCTGCTCCGACCCTCTGGAACGAACTCCCGTGGAGATTCGAACCCTCACCACCCTCCAGGCCTTCCGCAAAGCCCTCAAAACCTGGCTGTTCCGACAGGCCTGGGGCTAAAGAGCTGTTGCCCCCGTCTCGAATGGTATGACTGTTGTGAGTTTTAAATTATATATTGTTATGCTTGCTGTTTTTTACATTTTTTGTCTGTATCCCCCTACCTCGGTTCGAGTTGTGAGCCGCCCTGAGTCCCCCCTTCGGGGGAAAAGGGCGGCATATAAATATAATAAACTGAAACTGAAACTGAGTTTGCAGGAGACAATTAGTTCCATCCATTAGGGTGAAGATCTGTTCCTGACTTCTTGCCAAGTATTGTCTGCTACAGAGTGGTGTTTGGAAGACATCATCCTGGCAGCTCTCCAAGCCTGATAAAGGTCTGTAGTTGTGAAATATCTTGAAAGACTGTTCCTTTGCTTGCAAGGAATTCACTTTAAACTAAAATAAAAGGGGTTTTATCGGGAGTCAGCTTCTTGCTTTTGGGAAGCCTAGGTCAGAACACATACCATGTTTGAAATACAAAAGGAGGAGAGGGTCATCCCCCTCCCCGAGGTGAAGTTGCCTCCAGCCTATTAGCCTACTGTTGAAATTTCTCTGGGTTTAGTTTTTCCAGCAGTCCTGGAGATCAAGGTGGCGCAGTGGTTAAATGCAGCACTGCAGGCTACTGCTAGATCAGCAGGTCAGCGGTTCAAATCTCACCGGCTCAGGGTTGACTCAGCCTTCCATTCCTTCCGAGGTGGGTAAAATGAGGACCCAGATTGTTGGGGGCAATATGCTGACTCTCTGTAAAACCGCTTAGAGAGGCCTGAAAGGCCTATGAAGCGGTATATAAGTCTACTGCTATATTGCTAAAAAAAAAAAAAGTCTACTGCTATATCTCTTGGAAACAGGGAGCCTGAAAGATGCCTTTCCTAAGTATGAATGCTACTACATCTATGTTTTATTGTTTTGATTGGTTGTTTAAGATGTGTTTCTATTGTTTCACTGAGAAAGAAAATTAAGCTGCAGAAATCAACAGGGTACAGAATATTGAAAAGCAGCAGAAGCAACTCCTTCTTCACCAAAAGGAATTCTTCCGGGCTCAAAAATTGAATGAGCATTGCTACGCTGACTGTGATCACTCATTCATTTCAAGCAATCCCTTTTCTGTTTGGAGAGAGAGTCATTCTATAAGAAAGTGTTCTTGATTTGTTCCGATAGCAATTTGTCCCGCAGGCATTTCGGTTAGGAATCGAAAGTGGTCTTTAGCTATTCCCTGAATGTGTCATTGAAAATCCACAACAATCATCATTAAAGTTTATTTTCTTTCTCTTGTAACTAGATGAATAACTGGCTTTAAGGTTCTCTGTACCGGATTCACAGGCAAAGAACCGGCTTTCATGAAAAGAATGGAAAAAAGGGTTTGATTACTTATTGAGGGCAATTGTTTTCTGCAGGCTATTGGGCTTCAAAACCTGATTGCTAACTAATCTAAATGCTATCACTATTATAAAGTTTAAGCATTAATATTAAGCCCTAAGTGGAAAGATAGGAAAAGTCGCTACATACTTGTCAGCTTCAAATGGGAAGACCATTTGCCCAAAACTCCTGGAAAAAGCTTCGCTCAAATAGTCAGCAATAGGTTGCAAAAATCAAGCAACCATTTCTACAATAAATGTGAAAGAGTCCTCTCGAAGCAATTTGTATTGTCTGTTGATTAAACAGCTCTCCCTTCAGTTATACTGTAAATAACTTGTAGCCTCCATCGCACATTCGTCTCCAAATCACTCGAGACAAACACAGCCATGCTGTTCTTTATTGTACAAAACAAAATGCTCACATAAGAACAAAGGTGATGTTCTGAATAATAATGGAACAGGCACATCAATAAATCCTAGCCGCTTTGTGCTATGGTGTTTTAGAAGAATAAGTGACTTAAAAATTAATTATTATTATTATTCCAGTGCTGGAAAATCATGTCTTATTCATTCATTCTCTCTCTCTCTCTCTCTCTCTCTCTCTCTCTCTCTCTCTCTCTCTCTCTCTCTCTCTCTCTCTCTCTCTCTCTCTCTCTCTCTCTCTCGTAACTCTCAACTCATTGATATGTATACTTTATCTTTGTATCTTATGAAGAAAGAGGCTCTGGAGACCATTCTCTAAAGGTTTTTTTTTTAGTTTCAGAAGAGGCTTGTTATCAGAGATACATAGCTCATTCAAAGACTTTCAAATTACTCTTTAGTTACCCGTCTTAATAGCATCAGCTGGATGGTGGTTGTGCCTATCGATTAAGTAGTATAGTTGCACAAGTAATAGCCAAGAATATGGACTCCAGTTGAGAATTGGAATTGACAGTCATATCTGCAAAAAGAATCAGATTGATAAAAAGCCCCCACACCCTTTTCCTGGGTGAGTTTCAATATTGCAATCAAGCCCCAAAGTGTGTTGTGGGGTGGTGGCATTGGATTGCCACATCTCTGCTTTCAATACTCCTATTGAAGTAGGGGAAGGAAAAAATAAATCTTAACTCCAAAAAAAAAAAAAGAGCACTTCTTCTTGCTGATAACTGATAACCTAACTTGACTGTGTGGGAAGTTTTATTAACCAACTGCCATAAATCAGAACTTTGAAAAGTAGGAGCCAAAGAAGAATACCTGGTGGATTGCAAGCCTGTTTCAAGTGATATATTGCAAGCAGCTACAAGAGACCGACCCGGTAAGGAAAGAATAACAACAGAATAATAAATGAATGCAAACTGGAAATACGAAGGTCTGTGTTTTGCTTTGCTTTCTTCTTCTTCTTCTTCTTTTCTTCTTCTTCTTCTTCTTCTTCTTCTTCTCTTCTTCTTCTTCTTCTTCTTCTTCTTCTTCTTCTTCTTCTTCTTCTTCTTCTTCTTCTTCTTCTTCTTCTTCTTCTTCTTCTTCACCTGAAGGCCAGACAAGGAATCATGGATGGAAACTGACCAAGGAGAGATTCAACCTAGAAATAAGGAGGAACTTTCTGAAAGTGAGAACAATCAACCAATGGAACAGCTGGCCCTCGGAAGTGGTGGGAGCTTCATCACTAGAGGATCACTAGAGAAGAGATTGGACTACCATTTGTTAGAAATGGTGTAGGGTCTACTGTCTGGGCAAGCAGTTGGACTACATGATTTACAAGGTCCATTCCAACTCTGTTAATCTGTTATCTGTAATTAAATGTTTGCTAGATGATCACTCTAATTTTGCATCATTTTCCAAAGAAAGGTTTTATGCCTTCCTTGGGGGAGAGGGGCTGTCCTTTCCCTTTGACACTACAATAACCCAATTTGGGATTACAATGGAACTAGGTGCTGGCTTACAGTTAAAAAACGCACTACACCTTCTTTTTTGCAGGATTCTTGTAATATCCTAGAAATGCACTTTGACAAGCAATCAGTTCCGAAGACTGAGATGACTCAATGGACATGAGTTTCTAAAATGTCTGCTTTGTTATTTCTACCATCCTGAGGCTTGCTAAGCAGCCCAGGTTAAGATCCTGCCAAATATCATTAAGATCCACCCATGAATTTATTTATATCCTGGAAAGTTCTTATTCTTGAAGGATCATCATTCAACCTCAATAATACTCGGGCCAACAATAGATATAAACTCAAGGTAAACCACTCCAAACTCAATTGCAGAAAATATGACTTCAGCAACAGAGTGGTCAATGCCTGGAATGCTCTACCTGACTCCGTTGTTACATCCTCAACCCCCCCATAACTTTAACCTCAAACTGTCTAGCGTGGACCTCACCCCTTTCCTAAGAGGTCCATAAAGAGGGCTTGCAACAGCGTGTCTACCAGTGGTGGGTTTCAAAAATTGTTCGAACCTACTCTGTGGGTGTGGCCTCCTTTGTGGGAGTGGCTTGCTGCCCATGTGACTAGATGGGAGTGGCTTGCCGCCCATGTGACCGGATATGAAGATGCCGACGACACTTGTCAGAAGCACCTTAAATTACCTCACACATAGCACTGGCATGCATAAGAATATGATGTAAACTTGTTTTTTAAAAGGCATCTTTGGTTTGCGTTAAAACAACTTCAACACACACAATGTTCTGATTGCACCACAAACGCAGTAGTCATCCTTATCTTTCACAGAGGCACTGAGTTTTATAAATAGGAGCATGATAGTGTAGAATAATCATATCCAAGGACCAGTGGTGGGTTTCAAAAAATTTTGGAACCTCTTCTGTAGGTGTGGCCTGTTTTCCGGGTCCACTGGTGGAACCTCTTCTAACCGGTTCGGTAGATTTGACGAACCGGTTCTACCGAATAGGTGCAAACTGGTAGGAACCCACCTCTGGTGCCTACCATCCCTGTCTTACTGTCCCCATTTATTCATACCCATTTCTGGGTTCATGTCCATATTTATACTTATACCTGCTATCTCTTACATATTTGACAAAATAAATATTTTTTCTTCTTCTCTGAGAGATCTATATCTTCCATGTCTCTTTGTTCCAAATTGCCTTGCCCCAATTACAAATATCTATAAAGCAATTTTCATTATGGATTTTGAGGGTGCTTGGCTGATATAGGATATTTAAATGCATGCGATGGAGGAACTCAGGAATAATGTATGCATGTTTGAATGTTTGCATGCATGCTCACCTGCTTTGTTCAGATCCTGATTTGCCACTCACCACAAAGTCTGAACAGAGGTTCTAAGCCGATTGAAGCCGGATAGAGTTTGTTTATGATAAGGTCTATTTGTGTTTAAATGAATGCATTTCTCCCTTTCAGACATTCTTAATCTTTGCTTAATCCAAGTTTCCACATAAGAAGCACTAATATTTCCCAATGTAGTGCGATGGAAATTTTGAAGGCCTGATCATTAAAAAATAGCAAACAATATTGGGCACAGTGAACCCGAAGAACTATTTTTAAACTCTGTTGGTCTTGGGGATAAAATTAAGCAGATGCTGGCCTATTGATAGACTGAAAAGAGAGAGTAGCAGTAAGGAAGGGTGGGAAAACATACAGCATCAGTTATATTAAAAGAAAAGCTGAACAATTGTGGCTATTTGACAAAACATGCATAAATGACACGTTCTACTCTGAAAATGGCAACAAAGGGGGTTGGGGGAGAGGCTGGGTATGAGATTTGCATTTTATTAGCCAAAAAATAACATTGTCCAACCTGCCTTTCTTTGGAAGAATTCAGATAAAGTGACAACATTCCTTTCAATCCTGCAAATCCACCATTATGGGTGGACCCGGCTACCCCAATTTCTTTTTAATCTTCTAAACTCCATCAGCAGGGGAACTGAGAGAAAAGCAGTCATCTCTCCATGCTAAGGAAAATGAAAAGAATATTAAAATTCTGCACACATCACACAGCCCAGACACCTGTCGGTACGAGCAAGTTATTCAAACGGAAACATTTTCAGGTTTGAATTTTACGCTGTCCTCTTCATGAAACAACAGCCTTTAATTATTATTTTTGCTTGGACACCCATGGAGACTGAAGGGTGGTTCTTTGGCACATCTTCTTTTATATTTAGGAAGAGGATCAGAGGTGGGTTCCTACCAGTTCGCACCTATTCAGTAGAACCGGTTTGTCAAATCTACCAAACCGGTTAGAAGAGGTTCCACCAGTGGACCCGGAAAGCAGGCCACACTTACAGAAGAGCTTCCAAATTTTTTTGAAACCCACCACTGGTCCTTGGATATGATTATTCTACACTATCATGCTCCTATTTATAAAACTCAGTGCCTCTGTGAAAGGTAAGGATGACTACTGCGTTTGTGGTGCAATCAGAACATTGCGTGTGTTGAAGTTGTTTTAACACAAACCAAAGATGCCTTTTAAAAAACATCCTATTCTTATGCATGCCAGTGCTGTGTGTGTGCGGTAATTTAAGGTGGTTCTGACAAGTGTTGTCGGCATCTTCATATCCGATCACATGGGCGGCAAGCCACTCCCATCTGGTCACATGGGCGGCAAGCCACTCCCACAAAGGAGGCCACACCCACAGAGTAGGTTCAAACAATTTTGAAACCCACCACTGAAGAGGACCAGCTAGTAGTGTGTGCCAGGGGGGTCACATGGGACCCTTTGAAAAAAGGACTCTGCTAGAAGAGTAGGACTCTCACCTATCATGCCTCCATCGGAGCCTGAATCCGCGGGGGGAGAATGAACTGGAGATGTGACCGACAGAGACTGAGACGGCGGCTTCATTTGGCTTCAAAGGAATGTGGGGAGTCAGAATATGAGTCAGTCGCCAAGCATCTGAATTTTGATCACGTGACCATGGGGATGCTGCAATGGTCATAAGTGTGAAAAACAGTCATATTTTTAGTTCCATTGTAACTTTGAACAGTCACTAAATGAACTGTTGTAAGTCAAGGACAACCTGTTTGAATATATGGTGAAATTCATGTTAACTGCACGTAACGGATTGCCGTATTTTTTGGAGTATAAGACTCACCTTTTTTTCCTTCAAAAAAGAGGGTGAAAGTCTTATACACTGAATACAGCATTTTTGCTTCCTGAACCTCTGCCCTCTTCACCAAAATGGCCTTGCAGAGGGTTTGGGAGGCTTGCAAAGTGCTCCTGGGGGCTGGGGAGGGCAAAAGTCATCAAAAACCGGACCATTTATGCTTGTTTTTAGCCCCTGCTAGCCCCCAGAAGCACTCTGCAAGCCTCCCAAAGCTCTGTATGCCCCCCCTTTATTTTGCAAAAAAAATGAATGAGACATGCAGAGGGTTTGGGAGGCATGCAGAGTACAAAAACTTTTAAAAAAAAATTTACCTCTTCAAAATCATGGTACGTCTTATACTCCAGTGCGTCTTATAGTCCGAAAAAATGTGGTATATCCTAATTTAAAACTGAAGGAATCAAAATGAGTTACATAATAGCCACCTCCTGCCTTTTTAAAGTGCCTTGAGGAGGAAGACTGCAACTTCACTACATTAACTCACACGGCTTTTTCAACAGAAAGAAGGCCTCTATGCAGCCGCAAAATGCCAAATAAGGTGAAGTAAGCCACCCAGGGCCGCCAGATGTTTGCAGCATAGTACCCAAACCTCATCTCAACTTCGATGCTTTTGCAATCAACAGGTGCACAATCGACAAGCGCGCTGCCACCTCCTGAGATATCCCGCTATGTGTGTGGGCGAAGGTAGAATTGTTTCTGCATGATTGCATTCCAGAGAGAAAGTATTTGGAAAGTCCTGAATAATATACACATTATGGAAATAATTCAATGTGGAGGTTTTTTTCCCGATCATGCTCTTGATGCCACTATTGTATCTCTGGATATGGACAGATGGAGAGGAATGGAGTGCTTTGTTAATTTAGGAAGCCACTGAGTCACAACTAAAGAAAGTCAGCTCTAAAGAAAGTCATTGCTGTCAATTCTTGGAAGAAAAGCCTGTTCAAACTAATGACTCACATTTGAAATTTGGATCTAGTAACTCTGGGATATATTCAGATTATTAATAGTTTAATAATAAATACAGGAACTTATTTGTACCAGCTGGATACCCGTGCTTCGCAACGAAACTATCTGATTGGATAATGCAGAAGAGATCCGGTTCACTCCAGTTCAATCCATTAGCTCAGTGGGATGACCATTCTTGGGATGCAGTGGAGACTGTAACACATCACCTTAAAACTATAGAACTCCCATACGTACAACCAAATATATAGCTCTGGTATGTAAATGACAAGGAACAACTGCGCCAGGGTTCCAAATAGCATCCAAAAGTAAATCAGAGTCCAAGGCAGCGAAGTAGCAATAGCAATAGCAATAGCAGTTAGACTTATATACCGCTTCATAGGGCTTTCAGCCCTCTCTAAGCAGTTTACAGAGTCAGCATATTGCCCCCACAGTCTGGGTCCTCATTTCACCAACCTCGGAAGGATGGAAGGCTGAGTCAACCTTGAGCCGGTGAGATTTGAGCTGCCGAACTGCAGATAGCAGTCAGCTGAAGTGGCCTGCAGTACTGCACTCTAACCACTGCGCCACCTCTGCTCTATATTGCTCAAAGTTCCAATTTATTAAGAGAGCCATGTTGGCACATCTAGGAAAACCTGAATCTGAAAGTTTTCCCCATCTAGTTGAAAGTACAAGATCTTGCTCCACACCCACAAATCCATCACATGGTCCAATCTCCCATTGCCATGCTGGCAGTTCCATCCATCCAGTTCTGGTCAGGTGCAGAAGTGCAGAGACAAAGGATGACCTTGGCTTTCTAGAAAGAATTTTGTTATGGCTACGTAGCGTCACACTCCTTACAATCCCCCCTCCCATTTTCCCACAATAGAAAATGCTTAGTAGAATAATAGAAAGTGTGGCAGGCCAAAGGATCCAAAAGGAAAGATGGCTGCAGGCCTGACAAACTGGACAAAGATGCATGAAATGCATCTTTAAAGGAATAAATTCACAAGAAAAGAAGATGAAATAAACCACACTACTATCCACCTGCACAGCCCCCATTGGCAGAGGAAAAGATGGGAAATTACAAATGCAAATCTGTATTTAAAAAAAAATCCCAACCCACATTAATCATTTTATTTCATTTCATTCATTTCATTTTATTTGTCTTGTATGCCTCCCACTCCCGGAGGACTCCGGGTGGCTCACAACAGACAAGGGAAAGGGGATAAATAGACAAGACAACACTTTAAAAAAAAGATGCAACATTCACAATTTCCGTGGGGCTGGATGTTTCACAAGCATCCCGGCCTGCTGGAGCAGCCAGGACTTGGTGGCTTTGCGGAAGGCCAGGAGGGTAGTAAGGGTCCGGATCTCCACGGGGAGGTCGTTCCAGAGGGCCGGAGCTGCAACAGAGAAGGCTCTCCCCCGGGGAGTCGACAGCCGACATTGGCTGGCAGATGGGATCCGGAGGAGACCTAACCTGTGAGATCTTATCGGTCTGAGGGAGGTAATCGGCAGGAGGCGGTCTCTCAGGTACCCAGGTCCGATGCCGTGTAGGGCTTTATAGGTAGCGAAGTGCTCCATTGCCAAAGTAACCACCTTACCCAACCTTCCACAAAAGGAGTTAAGTAAGAACATTATTCAGATGATGACCTGGTTGACTACATCAACCAAGAACACCAGAAAAAGGAAACAGATTACCTATACAACATCTTCCAACAAAATGGATACCCATGCAGTTTTATTTTAAAAAATGCCTGATTAAAGCACAACTAGCGAGTCATGTGCAACATGCAGTGTTAGAAAGGGGTCCCCAATCCCTGGGCCATGGCTCATTTGGAACTGGGCCGCGGAAGCAGGGGCTCCTGTGCGCATGCACAGGCAGCTCCATTTGTGTGAGTGGCAGTCGAGCGTGGAACCATCCCTTATCCTCCCCAGCACCACTCCTGCCAACCTGAAAAGCTGAAAAGATTGCAAAGCACTGGTATAAGGATTGTAATAACCACTATGTAGGGCAGATGGGCAGAAGATTAGCAGAGCACTTCCATGAACACCACTACTAATTTCAAAACATATGGACAGACTCATCCATAATTTCAATTGAGAAACTGGACATCCTAGATCACAGGTTTGCATTAAAAAAAATGCTAGGGAATTCCTAGAAGCTTGACATTCTGACAAATCTTCCATTAATAGATGCATCGAGATAAACTACATTTACACACCATTCAAAAGATACAATAAAAGGGGCTGAGAAAGAAACAAAAGAACCAGAACAGATTCTCTCCAGCATAGGATAGCCTTGAACCTGTGCCTCTCCGAGTCCTGGTCTGGCATTTATCCACAGTATCACCCTTATTGATTCTATACTTAGCTCAATGAAGAGAATAATTTAGCATATACCAGGGATGGGTTCCTGCCAGTTCTAACCTCTTCTATAGAAGAGGTTCCACAAATCTACAGTGCCATTTAGAACCGCTTCCAGCTCCCTCCCCCCGCCCGTCCACACATCATCAAGATGAAGAGCGAGAGGAGGAATTCTGGGAGTTGAAGTCCACAAGTCTTAAAGCTGTCAAGTTTGAACACCCCTGGGTTTTTTCCCCTAAAGGGTTTGGGGTACAAGGGACTTGTAACTTGACAGCTTTAAGACTTGCGTGCTTCAAATGCCAGAGTTTCTGAGCCAACATTTTGGTTGCTAAGCAAGAGCGTTGTTAAGTGAGTTTCACCACATTTTACAAGTTGGCCACGCCCACCCAGTCACATGGCTGGCAAGTCACTCCCACCCGGTCACATGGCCGGCAAGCCACTCCCACCCAGTCACATGGCCAGCAAGCCACTCCCACAAAGCAGGCCACACCTACATAAGAGGTTCTAAAAAAATTTGAAACCCACCACTGGCATATACAGTATCTCTGAATGTTGTTCTCTGCTGAGAAAGTTGAAAGTATGTGTTGTCCTATAACTCTCAACTTATTGAAATCATTCCAAGATTTTTTGTTGCTGTTGAGTATTTTAAGGTGTGTGGGCAATCACAGATGTCATCACAAAAATGATGCAACTTTAAGTCCTTGTGTAGGAAGTCATGATGCCAGTACGTAATTATATTATCTCAGTGATGGCATCTCATTTTGATGTTCTGACTTGTAACCGACATCTCTGTAACAAAGCAATCCTGTAGACACGTGTAATATGTGCTTAGAATTGTGGATATAAGTTATGAATAGAATCGAGATGAACTATTATCAGGCCACATTGAAGCATGCTTTTTTTTCATGCGGCTGCTGTGGGAAGCTTTCTACTGCAGCAGATGTGGTTGCTTTAATGAACTTCAGAGAAATGCTACATTCACGGGTGCAGCATTGGAACGGAATCCAAAGCACCGTATGACATTAGTGGCCATGGTTCTAACCAACTGAACATCAAATAACGGCAAGATCATATTCAATGTATTGATTACCCAAAATATCTATGATGCTGGAACATCAGCTAGTACTGCAGAGTTTGAATAACTTATTGAAATAACTAGGAGATATAAACAATCATTATAGAGCCATGGTGACACAGTGGTTAAGAGTGCAGTACTGCAGGCTACTTCTCCTGACTGCAATTTGGTAGTTCAAATCTCACGAGGCTCAAGGTTGACTCAGCCTTCCATCCTTCCGAGGATGGAAAATGAGGGTAAAATGAGGACCCAGATTGTTGGGGGCAAGAGGCTGACTCTGTAAACTACTTAGAGAGGGCTATAAAAGCACTGGGAAGTGGTATGAGCCAAGGTGGCGCAGTGGTTAGGGTGCAGTACTGCAGGCCACTTCAGCTGACTGTTATCTGCAGTTCAGCAGTTCTAATCTCACCGGCTCAAGGTTGACTCAGCCTTCCATCCTTCCGAGGTGGGTGAAATGAGGACCCAGACTGTGGGGGCAATATGCTGACTCTGTAAACCGCTGAAACCCTTAGAGAGGGCTGAAAGCCCTATGAAGCGGTATATAAGTCTAACTGCTATTGCTATATAAGTCTAAGTACTATTGGGAAGGAAGGAAGGAAGGAAGGAAGGAAGGAAGGAAGGAAGGAAGGAAGGAAGGAAGGAAGGAAGGAAGGAAGGAAGGAAGGAAGAAGTGGTGTTGCAGTGGTTATAATGCAATATTACAGGCTAACTCTGCCCACAGCTAGGAAGTTCGATCCTGACCGGCTCAAGGTTGACTCAGCCTTCCATCCTTCCGAGGTGGGTAAAATGAGGACCCAGATTGTTGGGGGCAAAATGCTGACTCTGTAAACTGCTTAGAGAGGGCTGTGAAAGCACTGTAAAGCGGTATGTATGTCTGAGCGCTATTGCTATTATTCCGAATTGCATTTAGTTTTTAGAACGATGTTCATTTTCAGTAGGCATTCCACAAGCACAAGCTGCATTAAGTACATAGCATAAAGAATGAAAAAAATATAGTCACCATTTAGTTCATATATATATATCCATTTGAGCATCCTTGAAGCTACAGCAGGGAGTGGGAGAGGAAGGAATTTTATCCAGGTATATTGAATGCTTAACTGGAAGCAAGTGAGTTTACAGCAGGAAATACATTTGACCAGATGGTCATATAAGTAATTCAGCTAAATAAATGCAAAGATGAAGTGTGATGCTATTGCGCACACAGACCAATGAATGCACAGTGTACATTTTGTGTCTGCTATGCACCAAAACATGACAACAGGTCTCTGGGGCAGACATTGCAAAATCTCTCAGCAGTGTAACTTAAAAATTCCACTACCAGTTACTGCACACTCTTTAATGAGACATTATGCAGCTGTAGGAGATTCAGATTTGGCTTCAGATCTAATCCTGCTTCCAATCAACTCCTCCCGCTCTACTACCCACTCACTGAAATGCATCTAAATTATAATATGATTTCAGATTAACACACACGAGGAACAAACTGTTTCAGCAGCCAGCAACATCTGGCCAATTGTGTCTGGCTCAAAACTTAGCAGGGGTGCTCTGAGTTGGAATTTGGGCGGGAGACTATTGAGGAAATCCCAAGATGGTAGACTAGACTGGGAAACAAAAACAAATAAACAAAAAATCCTACCCAAAGGTGTTGTGGCCCAGCAGGAGCTGTTGGAGCTGCCACTAGACTCCGACAGCAAGGGGCCCTATGAGTCACCTCTGGAGGATGTGGAGGACCTTGGACAGGGTTCTGACTCCGAGCAGGGCGTAGAGAGGCTGGTTGGCCACCAGGAGGCACCTGAGCCTTGGACCAGTGGGGAGGAGACAAAGGAGTGTGATCCTGACATCATGCATTGGAGCAGTGGGGAGGCGACAAGGGAGTTGGTCCTGGATGCCCGACAATGGAGAGCTAATAGGTGTAAAGAACAGTTACACAGTTACAGGTGATAATTGCACTCAGCTGGTGGTAATTAGGCTCCCCTCAAGACTATAAAAGGAATGATTGTCCACATGCTCATTGCAGGAGTGAATGTACTCACTAGAGCTGGAGAACTCTCGTGGCTAGCTTGGCAGGCTGGATTGCTGCCAAGGTCTGGTCTGTGCTGGATTGCTGCCAAGGGCTAGTCTGTGTGTTAATAAATCCTTGAAGTCTCAGCATACTTTGGTGTGTGAAGAGGGGGGGGGGTCAGAACACAAAGGGTTCCTATATTGCTGGTTAAAAACAAAATAAACCCCACAAAGATTGAAGTATCTTTTGAAAGTCGAAGAGCCGTGGTGGCACAGTCAGGGGTGGGTTATGGCTCCTGCTACTGCTGGTTTGCTCAGGAACGTGCTGTGTGCATGCTTGATGCGCACTATGCCCACATACACAGTACTGAAGAAACTGCTTCCGTGCATGCACAGAAGCAAAAAACAAGATGGTGCCACCATAGGCGCCGCCAAGAGAACCGGTTCGGGGGCATGGCAGGCCGAGTTACTACCTACTCGGCCAAACCGATCTGAACCAGTAGGAACCCATCTCTGGGCACAGTGGTTAGAATGCAGTACTGCGGGCTACATCTGCTGACTGCCGCTGGCCGTCTGCAATTTGGTAGTTCGAATTTCACCAAGCTCAAGGTAGCCTTCCATCCTTCCGAGGTGGGTGAAATGAGGACCCAGATTGTTGGGGGCAATAGGCTGACTCTGTAAACCACTTAGAGAGGGCTGTGAAAGCACTCTGAAACGATGTATAAGTCTAAACCCTGTTGCTATTTCCTTCTCCAAAACTGAAAGTAACATTCCAACAAGGTTTAGTATGACACCAGGTGAAGTGCAGCTGGTGCATCAACACAGATAACATTACCATTTGTCTAACCGACACCCTCCCCCCCCGCCACAAAATAGGTTATTTCCCATTCTCCGAAGTATATGGTTTGATTATACACAGGGAGAAATGTCTGTTGTTAAAAGCGTATCAACTTTCTCTTCTAAGTCCTAGGAATTCATTTAAGGGTGCAAATAGATGGCATGTAAATTTCAACATTCAATGGCTAGGCATAATTTGGAATCTCTGCCCCCATTCCAGTGAAATTTCCATAGTAGGAATGCTTGAAAAAACTTATTCTGGAAGGCCAACTGCACGGAAACCCAACAGTGTGTCATACATACAAAGAGACATAAACAACAACAGCTCCTGCCTTCCATGCCAGAAAGGAATATTCATCTCGGCTGAAACAAGCACCTGCTGACTTGTTGTGGCTAACATGCAGGAGTAAAATTGCTACTGCTTTCAAAGAAATTGTGCTAAGAGCCACAGGCAGTGCTTGAGCTGAGGAGTTAGCTTTCAGCTCCATATGTCCATCGCTTTCCTTGGAGTGGGAGTAGGTTGGGAAAAGACCAACTTAGAAATGTTGTAGTTTGCATAGATCAGAGATGTCAAACTCGCGGCCTGTGGGCCAGATGCCTCTGTCAGGCCTGCAATTATATTCCTTTTAGAATTTTGGCCTGCCACACTTTCTCTTATTTCATTATGCTGTTTCATTAGTATAGTCAATGGGAGGGGGGAATAGACAAGAGTGAGATTGTGGAATGTATTGTTTTCATTCTTGTCTAGAAGCCAAGGTCATCCTTTGTTTCCGCACCAGTACACCTGACCGGAAGAAGCTGGGTGTGGATGCCAGCGTGGAAGAAGAAGATTGGACCATGTGATGGATTGTGGGTGTGTGGACAAGATCATGAACTTTTAACTGGGTGGGATTCTGATGTCATTTCCAGTATTGGGATTAACACAGATGTGCCTAAGATGTCTGCTTTATTAAATTGGAACTTTAAGGATAGTTTTGCCTGGGACTCTGATTTAATTCTACATGATACTTGGAACGCTGACAGCGTCATGCACTGGCCACGCCCACCCCTGGTTTAGCGAAAGGGGGAAAAGTTGTGATATATCATGTGAGAACATGAGTTTGACACCCTGGAGTAGAAGATGCAACAAAACTAATTCAGCAGCCTAATTGGGGCTACAGTAAATCAGCAAGGAATAAACAGGATGGGACTCTAAGGGATTGCTACAGTCCTTAGATCTGTAGACCCTAATTAGCAGTTTTGAAAGCATTACTGCCATGGTTACTTAGAACATTTTTAAATCAATAATAAAGTAGAATTGTATCAACATTTCAGAAACGAAATGCTAGGTACCCATTTGTGACTGGTTATGTAATATGAAATATGAGCTATAAAACTATACACATGTCTTCAAATGATAGCATTTAATTTTAAAAACACCTTGAATCTCCCAAAGATTTAAAAAGGTACTCTAGTATATTCAAGCAATAAAGCAGAAATATATCTTACCGGTATAAGAGTGATAATTAAGCATTAAGCCTAATTGTTACGTAAATGGACGTTACTGTACACTAAGTCACATTTAAGATAAGTTAGGATTTGCAGAGTTGAAGTTACTATTTCCAAGTAACTATTCCTTACTTCTGTCCACCCACACATCCATAATATGTGTTTATTCACTGACAATTTAAACATACTTTACAATGATGAATTATATCTCACTGCTTATTATTCTACTCTTCTATGTTACTTATTCATATTAACTTAAGGTCGATGTGTTGGATAATCTGAAAGTGAACTTTGATACTTAATCCTTCAAGTCAAAGCAGCTTTCTATGCAGCGTTCCATCATATTTTCAATGGCAAACCGTTCAATTACCTTAAAATGAGCTGTTATGGCATGCAAGGGATAGATGGGGATGACCTCAAGATGAGACCATCCTGATTCCTTTGGGGGCTTCAAGTCAGGAACTGCTTCTAGGCAGGAATGGCAGGAGATTCATATATGAGAGTCACTTCATAATCACTTCATAAATCACACATGCAATTTGGTACCCTCTACTGGAATGATTGATTATTCCCCGATGATATATATGCCATGACACATAAATCAAAGCAATCCCCCAACAAATATATTTCAGAGAAGCCCAAACCTTCAATTAAAACATTTTAAAAGAGACATGAATGGGGACTGTCTACAAAAGGATGAAATTTGACATCTTGGGTCAGCTTTCCTCAGTTTGATGAGCTTCAGAAGCTCAGTTCTACCATGTAAGTTATCTCTTGCCAACTGGCTAGAATTGACAGGTATAGTGATCTGAAAAAGCAAAAGAGCATTAGTTTGCCTAAATTGTATGTTGTTGTTAGTTGTGAAGTCGTGTCGACCCATCGTGACCCCATGGACATAATTGTATTTATGTACATATAAAATATATAGTACATATACCTTTAAAACTTTTGAAATCATCTGGATTCTAGGGGGCTTTAAAAATGAAGTGTTAAAAACAAGTTTTAAATCATTCAGTATTAATAGTATGAGTGAATCTACCTACAATGACACTGCATTGAGCAGCTTGGTGAGGGAGATGGCTTCTACAGCAGCATAACAAGCTTGTCCCTGTGACTGACCCATTGTCATGTACCAAGCCTCATATTTGTCCACCTCTTAGTAAACAATTGCAACCTCCCCTACTCCAAACACAAAACTTGACTGGAGAGGTTATAGTAAATACAGAACAGTGGTGGGTTTCAAAAATTGTTCGAACCTACTCTGTGGGTGTGGCCTCCTTTGTGGGAGTGGCTTGCTGTCCATGTGACCGGATAGTGGTGGCTTGCCACCCATGTGCCCGGATATGAAGATGCCGACGACACTTGTCAGAACCACCTTAAATCACCTCACACACAGCAGTGGCATGCATAAGAAGATGATGTAAACTTGTTTTTTAAAAGGCATCTTTGGTTAAAACAACTTCAACACACGCAATGTTCTGATTGCACCACAAACGCAGTAGTCATCCTTACATTTCACAGAGGCACTGAGTTTTATAAATATGAGCATGATAGTGTAGAATAATCATATCCAAGGACCAGTGGTGGGTTTAAAAAAAAATTGGAACCTCTTCTGTAGATGTGGCCTGCTTTCCGGGTCCACTGGTGGAACCTCTTCTAACCAGTTCGGTAGATTTGACGAACCGGTTCTACTGAATAGGTGCGAACTGGTAGGAACCCACCTCTGATACAGAGGATGCTATTGAAAGACAGAGGGAAGATCTCTTACCAGGGCAATGGTAAGATAAACGTAGCTTGAACCCAGACCAAGAACATGATTTATGAAAACACTTTAGAAGCTCCCATCCCACCCCAATTTATGTGAAGATTAAAGAAAAAGATGTTACTCTAACTGTTCTAATAAAAGTAGTTTTAGGTCTACACAGTATGTGTTTCTTTTTTTAAAAAAAGTTTTTATTGTTTTTATTAAAGAAAACCACACACACAAAAAAAAGAATCATCTTTCATTACATCTTGTAGAAAGCGTGTCAATTGGTTACAAGTACATCTCCACGATCATTCCATATATTTCATTCAGGTTGTGTTGTACATTTTAGAATTTATGTATTTTACTATCACTGTACTGCAATTTTCATTTAATTAGGGTTTTAAGGACACAACCACCTACTGGCATTTTTTTTCCAGTCTCAATGAATCTGCCATAACTTTACATCTTTATAACATATTCTAAAAGAAAGTCAGTTAAAAGGATATCTAACATTCCCTCTCCTTTCCATCCCCCCAAAACTCACATATTAACGCTTCTGTCCATTTTACTACTTTTACTAGTACCGCACACCTGTATGTATCATTAAATATTATCCATTAACATTTCTTTGTTGTTATTGTAGTTAGCTAAAAATTATTTACTATTTATCTCACCTCTCCTCTCCACAGGCCCAATAGAGATTTACCTTTATAACCATCTCTAAACAGTATGTGTTTCTTAGTCTGGTCTATTTTATAGGGATGGCATCAATCTTGCACACTAGGAAAAAAATCAACATTGCATTATTTAGGGCAGTATATAAATAAATGTTTATAAACAATAAAATGGCACAGAACAAAGTAGCTTCACTCAAAATGTTCCATGTATACTAGTGCAGCTCATGAAGACTGCTTCTGGCTAACTAGCCTGCACAAAAAGTAGCCAAAAGGATAATTTTAGAACATTTTTAGAAATATTTTTCAAAAATGGATTTGGAAACAAACAAAACACAACTCTCTTCATCCCAATTTGGGGGGGGGGATCAAATTTGAGTCTAATATCAGCTCTTTCCTTGTTTCCACATAGTTATATTTTTCTGTTCTTTAAATCAATCCAGAGGCACTCCATATATTATGCTAATCTGATCCACATTTTCCCCCCCAGTTTAGTACTCATCCTGGCCTGGAGATAAAAAAGCAAGCAAGATAAATGTAAATTGTGTTGTGTTTTCCTTCCTTCCTTCATTTGTTATGTTTTTAAAAGGCCGATGGACAACTTCTCTGCAGGTTTTTGGAAAACAATCAGCATAGATTACTGCTTCATTAATTAAAAAATGGTGATTCTTTAATTTTGTAGCCTTTCAAATAGGCATAAACCTACTAGCTTAGCATAATTGCTTTTTATATTTTCTTTCTATAAAGGTGCATGAAGTTAAAAATAGGGGATTGCTGATTCTTAATTGAATGAATAATGTACATTTTTCCTGTTATCCCTTTTTATTGGGGAGAAGTCAAGCAACTGAATGGAGCTGATCATTTACTGGCTGGATGCCCTTGCTGATGCCTACACAGAGTTTGCAGCAATTTTCTCTCTGTGCCGTGATAGAGAAACACATAGCAATAGCAGTTAGACTTATATACCACTTCATAGGGTTTTCAGCCCTCTCTAAGCAGTTTACAGAGTCAGCATATTGCCCCCAACAACAATCCGGGTCCTCATTTTACCCACCTCGGAAGGATGGAAGGCTGAGTCAACCCTGAGCTGGTGAGATTTGAACAGCCGAACTGCAGAACTGCAGTCAGCTGAAGTAGCCTGCAGTGCTGCATTTAACCACTGCGCCACCTCGGCTCTGTTGTCATATGTCGCTGCCTATGATTGAACTTGCAACCTTCCAAGTGGGAGACAACTGTCTTCACCTGTAGGCCACCCCACTGCTCTTGAATGAATAATATGCGTACTCTGCAAATATTACCAACATTTAAATGTCATTTGCAAATCCATGAAGAAATACTACAATGTCTGTAGTCAAAACAGAATCTGTGCACTTTTAAAGGCACGGTGAACCTTGAGCATTGAGAAGACTCAAGAGAAAAATGTATATAAATCTCACATCATGCAAATCCAACCAATAGTGAACCACAGCATTAGCAACAGGTGGGTGAGGCACAACTGTGCATGCATATCCATGTAGCGTTTCAGTGTCTTGCAGAGAGACATCCAGAGAACGAATGGTCACCATCCTGCATGTGGTGTATGGCAGATTTCTGCTTTTTGCTGCATTTTCTGCTTTCACGATATAAAGTATTTTGAATCATTTGTTGAGATAACAAAATACGTAAATGAGCAGGTTAACAAATGGAATACTATATGTGCTGTCCCAACAGTATATAGCTAATATAGGAATAAAGAGCTGTCTCCTTTAAGAAACTACCTCATGGGAAATGTAACTACCTTATGGGAAATGTAGTCCCATAACATGTGACCACATCTGTCAGGGGTGGGTTTCAAAAATTGTTCGAACCTACTCTGTGGGTGTGGCCTCCTTTGTGGGAGTGGCTTGCCGCCCATGTGACCGGATGGGAGTGGCTTGCCGCCCATGTAACCGGATATGAAGATGTCGACGACACTTGTCAGAACCACCTTAAATTACCTCACACACAGCACTGGCATGCATACGAACATGATGTAAACTTGTTTTTTAAAAGGCATTTTTGGTTTGCGTTAAAACAACTTCAACACACGCAATGTTCTGATTGCACCACAAACGCAGTAGTCATCCTTACCTTTCACAGAGGCACTGAGTTTTATAAATAGGAGCATGATAGTGTAGAATAATCATATCCAAGGACCAGAGGTGGGTTTCAAAAAAATTTGGAACCTCTTCTGTAGGTGTGGCCTGCTTTCCGGGTCCACTGGTGGAACCTCTTCTAACCGGTTCAGTAGATTTGACGAACCGGTTCTACCGAATAGGTG